>NW_028125025.1:0-126000 GCF_965194825.1 Balaenoptera physalus
CTCTGCATCACAGGTATGTGAAAGAAACCAGCTGTCTCCGCATCACAGGTATCTGACAGTCCCCATCTCTTTCCCCATCACAGGTGTTTGACAGAACCCAGCTCTCTCCCCATTTCAGGTGAGAAAGAAATCCCAGCTCTCTCCCCATTCCAGGTATCTGAGAGCCCCCATCTGTCCCCGTATCACAGGAGCCTAACAGCCCCCAACTCTCTAGCCATCACAGGTATGTCACCACCGCCATTGTCTCCACAGCACAGGGATGTGACAACCACTAGCTGTCTCTGTATCATAGGTATGTGTGAGCCCCCAGCTCTCTCCCCATCACAGGTGTGTGACAACACCCAGCTGTCTCCACATCACAAGAATGTGACAGCAACTACCTGACTCCGCATTAAAGGTATGGAACTGGCCCCAGCACTTTCCCCATCAGAAGTGTTTGACAGTCCCCATCTCTTTCCCCTTCACAAGTGAGTGACAGCCCCAAGCTCCTTTCCCATCACAGGTGTGTGACATCCCCCTGGTCTCTCCCCATCCCCGGTGAGTGACAGCCCCCAGCTCTCTCCCAATCACAGCAGTGTGGCAGTCCACATCTGTCTTAGAATGACAAGCAAGTGACAATCCCCATCTCTCTCACCATCACAGGTGTGTGACAACCCCAAACTCTCTCCCCATCACAGGTGTGTGACATCCCCCAGCTCTCTCCCCATCACCGGTGAGTTACAGCCCCCAGCTCTCTCCCCATCACAGGTATGTGACAGCTCCCAGCTGTCACAGCATCACAGGTATGTGACACCCCTCAGCTGTCTCAGCATCACAGGTATGTGAGTGTCCCCATCTCTCTCCCCATCACAGGTGTGTCACAGCCCCCAGCTCTCTCCCCATCACAGGTGAGTGACGGCCCCCAGCTGTCTCCCCATCACATGTATGTGACAGACCCCAGCTGTCTCCGCATCAAAGGTGCCTGAGAGTCCCCAACTCTCTCCACATCACTGGTATGTTAACGCCCCCAGCTGTCTGCACATCACAGGTGTGTGAACGTCCCCAGTTGTCTCCATATCACAGGTGCGTGAAAGCCCCCAGCTCTCTCCCTTTCACATGTGGGTGACAGCCCCAAGCTCTCTCCTGATCACAGGTGAGTGACAGCCCCCAGCTCTCTCCCCATCACAGGTATGTGACAGCCCCCACCTGTGTCCACATCACAGGTATGTGACAGTCCCCAGCTCTCTCCCCATCACAGGTGTTTGACAATTTTCATCTCTCTCCCCATCACAGGTATGTGAGAGCCCCCAGTTGTCTCCACATCACAGGTTTGTGACAGACCCCAGCTCTCTCCCCATCACAGGTGTTTGACAGTCCCCATCTCTCCCTCCATCACAGGTGTGTGACAGTCCCCAGCTCTCCCTCCATCACAGGTGTGTGACCGTCCCCATCTATCTCCATATCACAGGTGCGTGACTACGCCCAGCTCTCTCCCCTTCACAGGTGGGTGACAGCCCCAAGCTCTCTCCTGATCACAGGTGAGTGACAGCCCCCAGCTCTCTCCCTATCACAGGTGACTGATATCCCCCATCTCCCTTCCCATCTCAGGTGAGTAACCGCCCTCAACTCTCTCCCCATCATAGGTATGTGAAAGCCCCCAACTGTAACAGCATCACAGGTGTTTTACAGTCCCCAGCTCTCTCCCCATCACAGGTATGTGACAGCCCCCACCTGTGTCCACATCACAGGTATGTGACAGCCCCCAGCTCTCTCCCCATCACAGGTGTTTGACATTCATCATCTCTCTCCCCATCACAGGTGTGTGACAGCCCCCAGCTCTCTACCCATCAGAGCTATTTGACATTCCCCAGCTGTCACTGCATCACAGTTGCCTGACAGCCCCCAGCTTTCTCCCCATCACAGGTATGTGACAGCCCTCAGCTGTCTCAGGATCACAGGTATGTGGCAGTCCCCATCTCTCTCCGCATCACAGGTGTGTGACAGCCCTCAGCTCTCTCCCCATCACAGGTGAGTAACGGCCCTCGGCTGTCTCCCCATCACATGTATGTGACAGACCGCAGCTGTCTGCGCATCAAAGGTGCCTGACAGTCCCCAACTCTCTCCACATCACTGGTATGTTAACGCCCCCAGCACTCTCCTTATCACAGTTGTGTGACCGTCCCCAGGTGTCTCCATATCACAGGTGAGTGACAATGTCCAGCTCTCTCCCATTCACAGGTGTGTGACAGCCACCAGCTTTCTCCACATCACAGGTTTGTGACAGACCCCAGCTCTCTCCCCATCACAGGTGTTTGACAGTCCCCATCTCTCCCTCCATCACAGGTGTGTGACAGTCCCCAGCTCTCCCTCCATCACAGGTGTGTGACCGTCCCCATCTATCTCCATATCACAGGTGCGTGACTACGCCCAGCTCTCTCCCCTTCACAGGTGGGTGACAGCCCCAAGCTCTCTCCTGATCACAGGTGAGTGACAGCCCCCAGCTCTCTCCCCATCACAGGTGACTGATATCCCCCATCTCCCTTCCCATCTCAGGTGAGTAACCGCCCTCAACTCTCTCCCCATCATAGGTATGTGAAAGCCCCCAACTGTAACAGCATCACAGGTGTTTTACAGTCCCCAGCTCTCTCCCCATCACAGGTATGTGACAGCCCCCACCTGTGTCCACATCACAGGTATGTGATAGCCCCCAGCTCTCTCCCCATCACAGGTGTTTGACATTCATCATCTCTCTCCCCATCACAGGTGTGTGACAGCCCCCAGCTCTCTACCCATCAGAGCTATTTGACATTCCCCAGCTGTCACTGCATCACAGTTGCCTGACAGCCCCCAGCTTTCTCCCCATCACAGGTATGTGACAGCCCTCAGCTGTCTCAGGATCACAGGTATGTGGCAGTCCCCATCTCTCTCCGCATCACAGGTGTGTGACAGCCCTCAGCTCTCTCCCCATCACAGGTGAGTAACGGCCCTCGGCTGTCTCCCCATCACATGTATGTGACAGACCGCAGCTGTCTGCGCATCAAAGGTGCCTGACAGTCCCCAACTCTCTCCACATCACTGGTATGTTAACGCCCCCAGCTCTCTCCCTATCACAGTTGTGTGACCGTCCCCAGGTGTCTCCATATCACAGGTGAGTGACAATGTCCAGCTCTCTCCCATTCACAGGTGTGTGACAGCCACCAGCTTTCTCCCCATCACAGGTGAGTGACAGCCCCCAGCTCTCTCCCCATCACAGGTATCTGAGAGCCCCCATCCGTCTCCGCATCACAGGAGCCAAACATCCCCCACCTCTCTCCCCATCACATGTATGTCACAACGTCCATTGTCTCCACATCCCCGGTATGTGGCAACCACTAGCTGTCTACACATCACAGGTATGTGTGAGCCCCAGCTCTCTCCCCATCACAGGTGAGTGACAACCCCCAGCTCTCTCCCCATCACAGGAGTGTGACAGACCCCTGCTGTCTCCCCATCACAGGTGAGTGGTAGGCGCCAGCTTTCTCCCCATCACAGGTATGTGACAGCCCCCATCTGATTCCGCATCACAGGAGCCTGACAGCCCCCAACTTTCTCCCCATCACAGTTGTGTGTCAACCCCAAGCTGTCTCCACATCACAGGTATGTGAAACACACCAGCTGTCTCCGCATCACAGGTATCTGACAGCCCCCAGGTCTCTCCCCATCACAGGTGTTTGACAGTCCCCATCTTTTTTCCCATCACAGGTGTGTGACATCCCCCAGCTGTCTCCCCATCCCTGGTGAGTGACAGCCCCCAGCTGTCTACTCATCACAGGTGTGTGAAGCCCCAGCTCTCTCCCCATCACAGGTGAGTGATAGGTCCCAGCTCTCTCCCCATCTCAGGTATGTGACAGCCCCCAGCTGTCTCTACATCACAAGTATGTGACAGCAACTGCCTGACTCGGCATCACAGGTATGTAACTGTCCCCAGCACTCTCACCATCAGAGGTGTTTGACAGCCCCCAGCTCTCTCCCAATCACAGCAGTGTGACAGCCCCCAGCTGTCCTAGAATTACAAGTAAATTACAATCCCCATCTCTCTCTCCATCACAGGTGTGTGACAACCCCAAGCTCTCTCCCCATCACAGGTGTGTGACATCCCCCAGCTCTATCCCCATCACCAGTGAATTACAGCCCCCAGCTCTCTCCCCATCACAGGTGTGTGACAGCCCCCAGATCTCTACCCATCAGAGCTATTTGACATCCCCCAGCTGTCACTGCATCACAGTTGTCTGACAGCCCCCAGCTTTCTCCCCATCACAGGCATGTGACAGCCCCCTGCTTTCTCAGCATCACAGGTATGTGGCAGTCCCCATCTCTCTCCACATCACAGGTGTGTGACAGCCCTCAGCTCTCTCCCCATCTCAGGTGAGTAACGGCCTCCGGCTGTCTCCCCATCACATGTATGTGACAGCCCAAAGCTGTCTCCGCATTAAAGGTGCCTGACAACACCTCAACTCTCTCCCCATCACAAGTATGTTACAGCCGACAACTGTCTCCACATCACAGGTATGTGACAGCCACCAGGTCTCTCCCCATCGCAGGTATGTGATAGCCCCCAGCTCTCTCCCCGTTATACGTATGTGACAGCCCCCAGCTGTCTCCACATCACAGGTATGTGACAACGCAAAGCTCTCTCCCCATCACATTTGTGTGACCGTCCCCAGCTGTCTCCATATCACAGGGGTGTGAAAGGCCCCCGCTCTCTCCCCTTCACAGGTGGGTGACAGCCCCCAGCTCTAGCCCCATCAAAATTGATTGACAGACCCCATCTCTTTCCACATCACAAGTGAGTGACAGCCCCAAGCTCTCTCCCCATCACAGGTGAGTGATGGCCCCCAGCTGTCTCCCCATCACAGGTATGTGACAGCCCCCAGCTCTCTCTGCATCACAGGTATGTGAAAGAAACCAGCTGTCTCCGCATCACAGGTATCTGACAGTCCCCATCTCTTTCCCCATCACAGGTGTTTGACAGACCCCAGCTCTCTCCCCATTTCAGGTGAGAAAGAAATCCCAGCTCTCTCCCCATTCCAGGTATCTGAGAGCCCCCATCTGTCCCCGTATCACAGGAGCCTAACAGCCCCCAACTCTCTAGCCATCACAGGTATGTCACAACCGCCATTGTCTCCACAGCACAGGGATGTGACAACCACTAGCTGTCTCTGTATCATAGGTATGTGTGAGCCCCCAGCTCTCTCCCCATCACAGGTGTGTGACAACACCCAGCTGTCTCCACATCACAAGAATGTGACAGCAACTACCTGACTCCGCATTAAAGGTATGGAACTGGCCCCAGCACTTTCCCCATCAGAAGTGTTTGACAGTCCCCATCTCTTTCCCCTTCACAAGTGAGTGACAGCCCCAAGCTCCTTTCCCATCACAGGTGTGTGACATCCCCCTGGTCTCTCCCCATCCCCGGTGAGTGACAGCCCCCAGCTCTCTCCCAATCACAGCAGTGTGGCAGTCCACATCTGTCTTAGAATGACAAGCAAGTGACAATCCCCATCTCTCTCACCATCACAGGTGTGTGACAACCCCAAACTCTCTCCCCATCACAGGTGTGTGACATCCCCCAGCTCTCTCCCCATCACCGGTGAGTTACAGCCCCCAGCTCTCTCCCCATCACAAGTATGTGACAGCTCCCAGCTGTCACAGCATCACAGGTATGTGACACCCCTCAGCTGTCTCAGCATCACAGGTATGTGAGTGTCCCCATCTCTCTCCCCATCACAGGTGTGTCACAGCCCCCAGCTCTCTCCCCATCACAGGTGAGTGACGGCCCCCAGCTGTCTCCCCATCACATGTATGTGACAGACCCCAGCTGTCTCCGCATCAAAGGTGCCTGAGAGTCCCCAACTCTCTCCACATCACTGGTATGTTAACGCCTCCAGCTGTCTGCACATCACAGGTGTGTGAACGTCCCCAGTTGTCTCCATATCACAGGTGCGTGAAAGCCCCCAGCTCTCTCCCTTTCACATGTGGGTGACAGCCCCAAGCTCTCTCCTGATCACAGGTGAGTGACAGCCCCCACCTGTGTCCACATCACAGGTATGTGACAGCCCCCACCTGTGTCCACATCACAGGTATGTGACAGTCCCCAGCTCTCTCCCCATCACCGGTGTTTGACAATTTTCATCTCTCTCCCCATCACAGGTATGTGAGAGCCCCCAGTTGTCTCCACATCACAGGTTTGTGACAGACCCCAGCTCTCTCCCCATCACAGGAGTTTGACAGTCCCCATCTCTCCCTCCATCACAGGTGTGTGACAGTCCCCAGCTCTCCCTCCATCACAGGTGTGTGACCGTCCCCATCTATCTCCATATCACAGGTGCGTGACTACGCCCAGCTCTCTCCCCTTCACAGGTGGGTGACAGCCCCAAGCTCTCTCCTGATCACAGGTGAGTGACAGCCCCCAGCTCTCTCCCCATCACAGGTGACTGATATCCCCCATCTCTCTTCCCATCTCAGGTGAGTAACCGCCCTCAACTCTCTCCCCATCATAGGTATGTGAAAGCCCCCAACTGTAACAGCATCACAGGTGTTTTACAGTCCCCATCTCTCTCCCCATCACAGGTGTGTGATAGCCCCAAACTGTCTCCCCATTACAGGTGAGTGACGGCTCCAAGCTCTCTCCGAATTACAGGTATATGATAGCCCCCAGCAGTCTTCACATCACAGGTATGTGACAACGCCAAGCTCTCTCCCCATCACAGGTGTGTTACCTTCCCCAGTTGTCTCCATATCAGAGGTGCGTGAAAGCCCCCAGCTCTCTTCCCTTCACCGGTGGGTGAGAGCCCCAAGCTCTCTCCTTATCACAGGTGAGAACAAGCCCCCAGCTCTCTCCCCATCACAGGTGTTTGATATTCCCCATCTCTCTCCCTATCACAGGTGTGTGACAGCCCCCAGCTCTCTCCCCATCACAGGTATGTGACAGCTCCCAGCTGTCACTGCATCAAAGGTATTTGACAGCCCCCAGCTGTCTCAGCAAAACAGGTATGTTTCAGTCCCCATCACTCTCCCCATCACAGGTGTGTCACAGCCCCCAGCTCTCTCCCCATCACAGGTGAGTGACGGCCCCCAGCTTTCTCCCCATCACATGTATGTGACAGCCCCCAGCTGTCTCCGCATCAAAGGTGCCTGACAGCCCCCAACTCTCTCCGCATCACTGGTATGTTAACGCCCCCAGCTGTCTGCACATCACAGGTGTGTGACCGTCCCCAGTTATCTCCATATCACAGGTGCGTGAAAGCCCCCAGCTCTCTCCCCTTCACATGTGGGTGACAGCCCCAAGCTCTCTCCTGATCACAGGTGAGTGACAGACCCCAGCTCTCTCCCCATCACAGGTATGTGACAGCCCCCACCTGTGTCCACATCACAGGTATGTGACAGCCCCCAGCTCTCTCCCCATCACAGGTGTTTGACATTCATCATCTCTCTCCCCATCAGAGGTGTGTGACAGCCCCCAGCTCTCTACCCATCAGAGCTATTTGACATTCCCCAGCTGTCACTGCATCACAGTTGCCTGACAGCCCCCAGCTTTCTCCCCATCACAGGTATGTGACAGCCCCCAGCTGTCTCAGGATCACAGGTATGTGGCAGTCCCCATCTCTCTCCGCATCACAGGTGTGTGACAGCCCTCAGCTCTCTCCCCATCACAGGTGAGTAACGGCCCTCGGCTGTCTCCCCATCACATGTATGTGACAGACCGCAGCTGTCTGCGCATCAAAGGTGCCTGACAGTCCCCAACTCTCTCCACATCACTGGTATGTTAACGCCCCCAGCTCTCTCCCTATCACAGTTGTGTGACCGTCCCCAGGTGTCTCCATATCACAGGTGAGTGACAATGTCCAGCTCTCTCCCATTCACAGGTGTGTGACAGCCACCAGCTTTCTCCCCATCACAGGTGAGTGACAGCCCCCAGCTCTCTCCCCATCACAGGTATCTGAGAGCCCCCATCCGTCTCCGCATCACAGGAGCCAAACATCCCCCACCTCTCTCCCCATCACATGTATGTTCCAACGCCCATTGTCTCCACATCACCGGTATGTGGCAACCACTAGCTGTCTACACATCACAGGTATGTGTGAGCCCCAGCTCTCTCCCCATCACAGGTGAGTGACAACCCCCAGCTCTCTCCCCATCACAGGAGTGTGACAGACCCCTGCTGTCTCCCCATCACAGGTGAGTGGTAGGCGCCAGCTTTCTCCCCATCACAGGTATGTGACAGCCCCCAGCTGATTCCGCATCACAGGAGCCTGACAGCCCCCAACTTTCTCCCCATCACAGTTGTGTGTCAACCCCAAGCTGTCTCCACATCACAGGTATGTGAAACACACCAGCTGTCTCCGCATCACAGGTATCTGACAGCCCCCAGGTCTCTCCCCATCACAGGTGTTTGACAGTCCCCATCTTTTTTCCCATCACAGGTGTGTGACATCCCCCAGCTGTCTCCCCATCCCCGGTGAGTGACAGCCCCCAGCTGTCTACCCATCACAGGTGTGTGAAGCCCCAGCTCTCTCCCCATCACAGGTGAGTGATAGGTCCCAGCTCTCTCCCCATCTCAGGTATGTGACAGCCCCCAGCTGTCTCTACATGACAAGTATGTGACAGCAACTGCCTGACTCGGCATCACAGGTATGTAACTGACCCCAGCACTCTCACCATCAGAGGTGTTTGACAGTCCCCATCTCTTTCCCGTTCACAAGTGAGTGAAAGCCCCAAGCTCCCTTCCCATCACAGGTGTGTCACATCCCTCAGCTCTCTCCCCATCCCCGGTGAGTGACAGCCCCCAGCTCTCTCCCAATCACAGCAGTGTGACAGCCCCCAGCTGTCCTAGAATTACAAGTAAATTACAATCCCCATCTCTCTCTCCATCACAGGTGTGTGACAACCCCAAGCTCTCTCCCCATCAGAGGTGTGTGACATCCCCCAGCTCTATCCCCATCACCAGTGAATTACAGCCCCCAGCTCTCTCCCCATCACAGGTGTGTGACAGCCCCCAGATCTCTACCCATCAGAGCTATTTGACATCCCCCAGCTGTCACTGCATCACAGTTGTCTGACAGCCCCCAGCTTTCTCCCCATCACAGGCATGTGACAGCCCCCTGCTTTCTCAGCATCACAGGTATGTGGCAGTCCCCATCTCTCTCCACATCACAGGTGTGTGACAGCCCTCAGCTCTCTCCCCATCTCAGGTGAGTAACGGCCTCCGGCTGTCTCCCCATCACATGTATGTGACAGCCCCCAGCTGTCTCCGCATTAAAGGTGCCTGACAACCCCTCAACTCTCTCCCCATCACAAGTATGTTACAGCCGACAACTGTCTCCACATCACAGGTATGTGACAGCCACCAGGTCTCTCCCCATCGCAGGTATGTGATAGCCCCCAGCTCTCTCCCCGTTATACGTATGTGACAGCCCCCAGCTGTCTCCACATCACAGGTATGTGACAACGCAAAGCTCTCTCCCCATCACATTTTTGTGACCGTCCCCAGCTGTCTCCATATCACAGGGGTGTGAAAGGCCCCCGCTCTCTCCCCTTCACAGGTGGGTGACAGCCCCCAGCTCTAGCCCCATCAAAATTGATTGACAGACCCCATCTCTTTCCACATCACAAGTGAGTGACAGCCCCAAGCTCTCTCCCCATCACAGGTGAGTGATGGCCCCCAGCTGTCTCCCCATCACAGGTATGTGACAGCCCCCAGCTCTCTCTGCATCACAGGTATGTGAAAGAAACCAGCTGTCTCCGCATCACAGGTATCTGACAGTCCCCATCTCTTTCCCCATCACAGGTGTTTGACAGACCCCAGCTCTCTCCCCATTTCAGGTGAGAAAGAAATCCCAGCTCTCTCCCCATTCCAGGTATCTGAGAGCCCCCATCTGTCCCCGTATCACAGGAGCCTAACAGCCCCCAACTCTCTAGCCATCACAGGTATGTCACAACCGCCATTGTCTCCACAGCACAGGGATGTGACAACCACTAGCTGTCTCTGTATCATAGGTATGTGTGAGCCCCCAGCTCTCTCCCCATCACAGGTGTGTGACAACACCCAGCTGTCTCCACATCACAAGAATGTGACAGCAACTACCTGACTCCGCATTAAAGGTATGGAACTGGCCCCAGCACTTTCCCCATCAGAAGTGTTTGACAGTCCCCATCTCTTTCCCCTTCACAAGTGAGTGACAGCCCCAAGCTCCTTTCCCATCACAGGTGTGTGACATCCCCCTGGTCTCTCCCCATCCCCGGTGAGTGACAGCCCCCAGCTCTCTCCCAATCACAGCAGTGTGGCAGTCCACATCTGTCTTAGAATGACAAGCAAGTGACAATCCCCATCTCTCTCACCATCACAGGTGTGTGACAACCCCAAACTCTCTCCCCATCACAGGTGTGTGACATCCCCCAGCTCTCTCCCCATCACCGGTGAGTTACAGCCCCCAGCTCTCTCCCCATCACAAGTATGTGACAGCTCCCAGCTGTCACAGCATCACAGGTATGTGACACCCCTCAGCTGTCTCAGCATCACAGGTATGTGAGTGTCCCCATCTCTCTCCCCATCACAGGTGTGTCACAGCCCCCAGCTCTCTCCCCATCACAGGTGAGTGACGGCCCCCAGCTGTCTCCCCATCACATGTATGTGACAGACCCCAGCTGTCTCCGCATCAAAGGTGCCTGAGAGTCCCCAACTCTCTCCACATCACTGGTATGTTAACGCCTCCAGCTGTCTGCACATCACAGGTGTGTGAACGTCCCCAGTTGTCTCCATATCACAGGTGCGTGAAAGCCCCCAGCTCTCTCCCTTTCACATGTGGGTGACAGCCCCAAGCTCTCTCCTGATCACAGGTGAGTGACAGCCCCCACCTGTGTCCACATCACAGGTATGTGACAGCCCCCACCTGTGTCCACATCACAGGTATGTGACAGTCCCCAGCTCTCTCCCCATCACAGGTGTTTGACAATTTTCATCTCTCTCCCCATCACAGGTATGTGAGAGCCCCCAGTTGTCTCCACATCACAGGTTTGTGACAGACCCCAGCTCTCTCCCCATCACAGGTGTTTGACAGTCCCCATCTCTCCCTCCATCACAGGTGTGTGACAGTCCCCAGCTCTCCCTCCATCACAGGTGTGTGACCGTCCCCATCTATCTCCATATCACAGTTGCGTGACTGCGCCCAGCTCTCTCCCCTTCACAGGTGGGTGACAGCCCCAAGCTCTCTCCTGATCACAGGTGAGTGACAGCCCCCAGCTCTCTCCCCATCACAGGTGACTGATATCCCCCATCTCTCTTCCCATCTCAGGTGAGTAACCGCCCTCAACTCTCTCCCCATCATAGGTATGTGAAAGCCCCCAACTGTAACAGCATCACAGGTGTTTTACAGTCCCCATCTCTCTCCCCATCACAGGTGTGTGATAGCCCCAAACTGTCTCCCCATTACAGGTGAGTGACGGCTCCAAGCTCTCTCCGAATTACAGGTATATGATAGCCCCCAGCAGTCTTCACATCACAGGTATGTGACAACGCCAAGCTCTCTCCCCATCACAGGTGTGTTACCTTCCCCAGTTGTCTCCATATCAGAGGTGCGTGAAAGCCCCCAGCTCTCTTCCCTTCACCGGTGGGTGAGAGCCCCAAGCTCTCTCCTTATCACAGGTGAGAACAAGCCCCCAGCTCTCTCCCCATCACAGGTGTTTGATATTCCCCATCTCTCTCCCTATCACAGGTGTGTGACAGCCCCCAGCTCTCTCCCCATCACAGGTATGTGACAGCTCCCAGCTGTCACTGCATCAAAGGTATTTGACAGCCCCCAGCTGTCTCAGCAAAACAGGTATGTTTCAGTCCCCATCACTCTCCCCATCACAGGTGTGTCACAGCCCCCAGCTCTCTCCCCATCACAGGTGACTGACGGCCCCCAGCTTTCTCCCCATCACATGTATGTGACAGCCCCCAGCTGTCTCCGCATCAAAGGTGCCTGACAGCCCCCAACTCTCTCCGCATCACTGGTATGTTAACGCCCCCAGCTGTCTGCACATCACAGGTGTGTGACCGTCCCCAGTTATCTCCATATCACAGGTGCGTGAAAGCCCCCAGCTCTCTCCCCTTCACATGTGGGTGACAGCCCCAAGCTCTCTCCTGATCACAGGTGAGTGACAGACCCCAGCTCTCTCCCCATCACAGGTATGTGACAGCCCCCACCTGTGTCCACATCACAGGTATGTGACAGCCCCCAGCTCTCTCCCCATCACAGGTGTTTGACATTCATCATCTCTCTCCCCATCAGAGGTGTGTGACAGCCCCCAGCTCTCTACCCATCAGAGCTATTTGACATTCCCCAGCTGTCACTGCATCACAGTTGCCTGACAGCCCCCAGCTTTCTCCCCATCACAGGTATGTGACAGCCCCCAGCTGTCTCAGGATCACAGGTATGTGGCAGTCCCCATCTCTCTCCGCATCACAGGTGTGTGACAGCCCTCAGCTCTCTCCCCATCACAGGTGAGTAACGGCCCTCGGCTGTCTCCCCATCACATGTATGTGACAGACCGCAGCTGTCTGCGCATCAAAGGTGCCTGACAGTCCCCAACTCTCTCCACATCACTGGTATGTTAACGCCCCCAGCTCTCTCCCTATCACAGTTGTGTGACCGTCCCCAGGTGTCTCCATATCACAGGTGAGTGACAATGTCCAGCTCTCTCCCATTCACAGGTGTGTGACAGCCACCAGCTTTCTCCCCATCACAGGTGAGTGACAGCCCCCAGCTCTCTCCCCATCACAGGTATCTGAGAGCCCCCATCCGTCTCCGCATCACAGGAGCCAAACATCCCCCACCTCTCTCCCCATCACATGTATGTTCCAACGCCCATTGTCTCCACATCACCGGTATGTGGCAACCACTAGCTGTCTACACATCACAGGTATGTGTGAGCCCCAGCTCTCTCCCCATCACAGGTGAGTGACAACCCCCAGCTCTCTCCCCATCACAGGAGTGTGACAGACCCCTGCTGTCTCCCCATCACAGGTGAGTGGTAGGCGCCAGCTTTCTCCCCATCACAGGTATGTGACAGCCCCCAGCTGATTCCGCATCACAGGAGCCTGACAGCCCCCAACTTTCTCCCCATCACAGTTGTGTGTCAACCCCAAGCGGTCTCCACATCACAGGTATGTGAAACACACCAGCTGTCTCCGCATCACAGGTATCTGACAGCCCCCAGGTCTCTCCCCATCACAGGTGTTTGACAGTCCCCATCTTTTTTCCCATCACAGGTGTGTGACATCCCCCAGCTGTCTCCCCATCCCCGGTGAGTGACAGCCCCCAGCTGTCTACCCATCACAGGTGTGTGAAGCCCCAGCTCTCTCCCCATCACAGGTGAGTGATAGGTCCCAGCTCTCTCCCCATCTCAGGTATGTGACAGCCCCCAGCTGTCTCTACATGACAAGTATGTGACAGCAACTGCCTGACTCGGCATCACAGGTATGTAACTGACCCCAGCACTCTCACCATCAGAGGTGTTTGACAGTCCCCATCTCTTTCCCGTTCACAAGTGAGTGAAAGCCCCAAGCTCCCTTCCCATCACAGGTGTGTCACATCCCTCAGCTCTCTCCCCATCCCCGGTGAGTGACAGCCCCCAGCTCTCTCCCAATCACAGCAGTGTGACAGCCCCCAGCTGTCCTAGAATTACAAGTAAATTACAATCCCCATCTCTCTCTCCATCACAGGTGTGTGACAACCCCAAGCTCTCTCCCCATCAGAGGTGTGTGACATCCCCCAGCTCTATCCCCATCACCAGTGAATTACAGCCCCCAGCTCTCTCCCCATCACAGGTGTGTGACAGCCCCCAGATCTCTACCCATCAGAGCTATTTGACATCCCCCAGCTGTCACTGCATCACAGTTGTCTGACAGCCCCCAGCTTTCTCCCCATCACAGGCATGTGACAGCCCCCTGCTTTCTCAGCATCACAGGTATGTGGCAGTCCCCATCTCTCTCCACATCACAGGTGTGTGACAGCCCTCAGCTCTCTCCCCATCTCAGGTGAGTAACGGCCTCCGGCTGTCTCCCCATCACATGTATGTGACAGCCCCCAGCTGTCTCCGCATTAAAGGTGCCTGACAACCCCTCAACTCTCTCCCCATCACAAGTATGTTACAGCCGACAACTGTCTCCACATCACAGGTATGTGACAGCCACCAGGTCTCTCCCCATCGCAGGTATGTGATAGCCCCCAGCTCTCTCCCCGTTATACGTATGTGACAGCCCCCAGCTGTCTCCACATCACAGGTATGTGACAACGCAAAGCTCTCTCCCCATCACATTTTTGTGACCGTCCCCAGCTGTCTCCATATCACAGGGGTGTGAAAGGCCCCCGCTCTCTCCCCTTCACAGGTGGGTGACAGCCCCCAGCTCTAGCCCCATCAAAATTGATTGACAGACCCCATCTCTTTCCACATCACAAGTGAGTGACAGCCCCAAGCTCTCTCCCCATCACAGGTGAGTGATGGCCCCCAGCTGTCTCCCCATCACAGGTATGTGACAGCCCCCAGCTCTCTCTGCATCACAGGTATGTGAAAGAAACCAGCTGTCTCCGCATCACAGGTATCTGACAGTCCCCATCTCTTTCCCCATCACAGGTGTTTGACAGACCCCAGCTCTCTCCCCATTTCAGGTGAGAAAGAAATCCCAGCTCTCTCCCCATTCCAGGTATCTGAGAGCCCCCATCTGTCCCCGTATCACAGGAGCCTAACAGCCCCCAACTCTCTAGCCATCACAGGTATGTCACAACCGCCATTGTCTCCACAGCACAGGGATGTGACAACCACTAGCTGTCTCTGTATCATAGGTATGTGTGAGCCCCCAGCTCTCTCCCCATCACAGGTGTGTGACAACACCCAGCTGTCTCCACATCACAAGAATGTGACAGCAACTACCTGACTCCGCATTAAAGGTATGGAACTGGCCCCAGCACTTTCCCCATCAGAAGTGTTTGACAGTCCCCATCTCTTTCCCCTTCACAAGTGAGTGACAGCCCCAAGCTCCTTTCCCATCACAGGTGTGTGACATCCCCCTGGTCTCTCCCCATCCCCGGTGAGTGACAGCCCCCAGCTCTCTCCCAATCACAGCAGTGTGGCAGTCCACATCTGTCTTAGAATGACAAGCAAGTGACAATCCCCATCTCTCTCACCATCACAGGTGTGTGACAACCCCAAACTCTCTCCCCATCACAGGTGTGTGACATCCCCCAGCTCTCTCCCCATCACCGGTGAGTTACAGCCCCCAGCTCTCTCCCCATCACAAGTATGTGACAGCTCCCAGCTGTCACAGCATCACAGGTATGTGACACCCCTCAGCTGTCTCAGCATCACAGGTATGTGAGTGTCCCCATCTCTCTCCCCAT
Source organism: Balaenoptera physalus (assembly GCF_965194825.1). Lineage (NCBI taxonomy): Eukaryota > Metazoa > Chordata > Mammalia > Artiodactyla > Balaenopteridae > Balaenoptera > Balaenoptera physalus. The sequence goes on from NW_028125025.1 coordinate 15,396, forward strand.
CACAGGTGTGTCACAGCCCCCAGCTCTCTCCCCATCACAGGTGAGTGACGGCCCCCAGCTGTCTCCCCATCACATGTATGTGACAGACCCCAGCTGTCTCCGCATCAAAGGTGCCTGAGAGTCCCCAACTCTCTCCACATCACTGGTATGTTAACGCCTCCAGCTGTCTGCACATCACAGGTGTGTGAACGTCCCCAGTTGTCTCCATATCACAGGTGCGTGAAAGCCCCCAGCTCTCTCCCTTTCACATGTGGGTGACAGCCCCAAGCTCTCTCCTGATCACAGGTGAGTGACAGCCCCCACCTGTGTCCACATCACAGGTATGTGACAGCCCCCACCTGTGTCCACATCACAGGTATGTGACAGTCCCCAGCTCTCTCCCCATCACAGGTGTTTGACAATTTTCATCTCTCTCCCCATCACAGGTATGTGAGAGCCCCCAGTTGTCTCCACATCACAGGTTTGTGACAGACCCCAGCTCTCTCCCCATCACAGGTGTTTGACAGTCCCCATCTCTCCCTCCATCACAGGTGTGTGACAGTCCCCAGCTCTCCCTCCATCACAGGTGTGTGACCGTCCCCATCTATCTCCATATCACAGGTGCGTGACTGCGCCCAGCTCTCTCCCCTTCACAGGTGGGTGACAGCCCCAAGCTCTCTCCTGATCACAGGTGAGTGACAGCCCCCAGCTCTCTCCCCATCACAGGTGACTGATATCCCCCATCTCTCTTCCCATCTCAGGTGAGTAACCGCCCTCAACTCTCTCCCCATCATAGGTATGTGAAAGCCCCCAACTGTAACAGCATCACAGGTGTTTTACAGTCCCCATCTCTCTCCCCATCACAGGTGTGTGATAGCCCCAAACTGTCTCCCCATTACAGGTGAGTGACGGCTCCAAGCTCTCTCCGAATTACAGGTATATGATAGCCCCCAGCAGTCTTCACATCACAGGTATGTGACAACGCCAAGCTCTCTCCCCATCACAGGTGTGTTACCTTCCCCAGTTGTCTCCATATCAGAGGTGCGTGAAAGCCCCCAGCTCTCTTCCCTTCACCGGTGGGTGAGAGCCCCAAGCTCTCTCCTTATCACAGGTGAGAACAAGCCCCCAGCTCTCTCCCCATCACAGGTGTTTGATATTCCCCATCTCTCTCCCTATCACAGGTGTGTGACAGCCCCCAGCTCTCTCCCCATCACAGGTATGTGACAGCTCCCAGCTGTCACTGCATCAAAGGTATTTGACAGCCCCCAGCTGTCTCAGCAAAACAGGTATGTTTCAGTCCCCATCACTCTCCCCATCACAGGTGTGTCACAGCCCCCAGCTCTCTCCCCATCACAGGTGACTGACGGCCCCCAGCTTTCTCCCCATCACATGTATGTGACAGCCCCCAGCTGTCTCCGCATCAAAGGTGCCTGACAGCCCCCAACTCTCTCCGCATCACTGGTATGTTAACGCCCCCAGCTGTCTGCACATCACAGGTGTGTGACCGTCCCCAGTTATCTCCATATCACAGGTGCGTGAAAGCCCCCAGCTCTCTCCCCTTCACATGTGGGTGACAGCCCCAAGCTCTCTCCTGATCACAGGTGAGTGACAGACCCCAGCTCTCTCCCCATCACAGGTATGTGACAGCCCCCACCTGTGTCCACATCACAGGTATGTGACAGCCCCCAGCTCTCTCCCCATCACAGGTGTTTGACATTCATCATCTCTCTCCCCATCAGAGGTGTGTGACAGCCCCCAGCTCTCTACCCATCAGAGCTATTTGACATTCCCCAGCTGTCACTGCATCACAGTTGCCTGACAGCCCCCAGCTTTCTCCCCATCACAGGTATGTGACAGCCCCCAGCTGTCTCAGGATCACAGGTATGTGGCAGTCCCCATCTCTCTCCGCATCACAGGTGTGTGACAGCCCTCAGCTCTCTCCCCATCACAGGTGAGTAACGGCCCTCGGCTGTCTCCCCATCACATGTATGTGACAGACCGCAGCTGTCTGCGCATCAAAGGTGCCTGACAGTCCCAAACTCTCTCCACAGCACTGGTATGTTAACGCCCCCAGCTCTCTCCCCATCACAGGTGTTTGACATTCATCATCTCTCTCCCCATCAGAGGTGTGTGACAGCCCCCAGCTCTCTACCCATCAGAGCTATTTGACATTCCCCAGCTGTCACTGCATCACAGTTGCCTGACAGCCCCCAGCTTTCTCCCCATCACAGGTATGTGACAGCCCCCAGCTGTCTCAGGATCACAGGTATGTGGCAGTCCCCATCTCTCTCCGCATCACAGGTGTGTGACAGCCCTCAGCTCTCTCCCCATCACAGGTGAGTAACGGCCCTCGGCTGTCTCCCCATCACATGTATGTGACAGACCGCAGCTGTCTGCGCATCAAAGGTGCCTGACAGTCCCCAACTCTCTCCACATCACTGGTATGTTAACGCCCCCAGCTCTCTCCCTATCACAGGTGTGTGACCGTCCCCAGGTGTCTCCATATCACAGGTGAGTGACAATGTCCAGCTCTCTCCCATTCACAGGTGTGTGACAGCCACCAGCTTTCTCCCCATCACAGGTGAGTGACAGCCCCCAGCTCTCTCCCCATCACAGGTATCTGAGAGCCCCCATCCGTCTCCGCATCACAGGAGCCAAACATCCCCCACCTCTCTCCCCATCACATGTATGTTCCAACGCCCATTGTCTCCACATCACCGGTATGTGGCAACCACTAGCTGTCTACACATCACAGGTATGTGTGAGCCCCAGCTCTCTCCCCATCACAGGTGAGTGACAACCCCCAGCTCTCTCCCCATCACAGGAGTGTGACAGACCCCTGCTGTCTCCCCATCACAGGTGAGTGGTAGGCGCCAGCTTTCTCCCCATCACAGGTATGTGACAGCCCCCAGCTGATTCCGCATCACAGGAGCCTGACAGCCCCCAACTTTCTCCCCATCACAGTTGTGTGTCAACCCCAAGCGGTCTCCACATCACAGGTATGTGAAACACACCAGCTGTCTCCGCATCACAGGTATCTGACAGCCCCCAGGTCTCTCCCCATCACAGGTGTTTGACAGTCCCCATCTTTTTTCCCATCACAGGTGTGTGACATCCCCCAGCTGTCTCCCCATCCCCGGTGAGTGACAGCCCCCAGCTGTCTACCCATCACAGGTGTGTGAAGCCCCAGCTCTCTCCCCATCACAGGTGAGTGATAGGTCCCAGCTCTCTCCCCATCTCAGGTATGTGACAGCCCCCAGCTGTCTCTACATGACAAGTATGTGACAGCAACTGCCTGACTCGGCATCACAGGTATGTAACTGACCCCAGCACTCTCACCATCAGAGGTGTTTGACAGTCCCCATCTCTTTCCCGTTCACAAGTGAGTGAAAGCCCCAAGCTCCCTTCCCATCACAGGTGTGTCACATCCCTCAGCTCTCTCCCCATCCCCGGTGAGTGACAGCCCCCAGCTCTCTCCCAATCACAGCAGTGTGACAGCCCCCAGCTGTCCTAGAATTACAAGTAAATTACAATCCCCATCTCTCTCTCCATCACAGGTGTGTGACAACCCCAAGCTCTCTCCCCATCAGAGGTGTGTGACATCCCCCAGCTCTATCCCCATCACCAGTGAATTACAGCCCCCAGCTCTCTCCCCATCACAGGTGTGTGACAGCCCCCAGATCTCTACCCATCAGAGCTATTTGACATCCCCCAGCTGTCACTGCATCACAGTTGTCTGACAGCCCCCAGCTTTCTCCCCATCACAGGCATGTGACAGCCCCCTGCTTTCTCAGCATCACAGGTATGTGGCAGTCCCCATCTCTCTCCACATCACAGGTGTGTGACAGCCCTCAGCTCTCTCCCCATCTCAGGTGAGTAACGGCCTCCGGCTGTCTCCCCATCACATGTATGTGACAGCCCCCAGCTGTCTCCGCATTAAAGGTGCCTGACAACCCCTCAACTCTCTCCCCATCACAAGTATGTTACAGCCGACAACTGTCTCCACATCACAGGTATGTGACAGCCACCAGGTCTCTCCCCATCGCAGGTATGTGATAGCCCCCAGCTCTCTCCCCGTTATACGTATGTGACAGCCCCCAGCTGTCTCCACATCACAGGTATGTGACAACGCAAAGCTCTCTCCCCATCACATTTTTGTGACCGTCCCCAGCTGTCTCCATATCACAGGGGTGTGAAAGGCCCCCGCTCTCTCCCCTTCACAGGTGGGTGACAGCCCCCAGCTCTAGCCCCATCAAAATTGATTGACAGACCCCATCTCTTTCCACATCACAAGTGAGTGACAGCCCCAAGCTCTCTCCCCATCACAGGTGAGTGATGGCCCCCAGCTGTCTCCCCATCACAGGTATGTGACAGCCCCCAGCTCTCTCTGCATCACAGGTATGTGAAAGAAACCAGCTGTCTCCGCATCACAGGTATCTGACAGTCCCCATCTCTTTCCCCATCACAGGTGTTTGACAGACCCCAGCTCTCTCCCCATTTCAGGTGAGAAAGAAATCCCAGCTCTCTCCCCATTCCAGGTATCTGAGAGCCCCCATCTGTCCCCGTATCACAGGAGCCTAACAGCCCCCAACTCTCTAGCCATCACAGGTATGTCACAACCGCCATTGTCTCCACAGCACAGGGATGTGACAACCACTAGCTGTCTCTGTATCATAGGTATGTGTGAGCCCCCAGCTCTCTCCCCATCACAGGTGTGTGACAACACCCAGCTGTCTCCACATCACAAGAATGTGACAGCAACTACCTGACTCCGCATTAAAGGTATGGAACTGGCCCCAGCACTTTCCCCATCAGAAGTGTTTGACAGTCCCCATCTCTTTCCCCTTCACAAGTGAGTGACAGCCCCAAGCTCCTTTCCCATCACAGGTGTGTGACATCCCCCTGGTCTCTCCCCATCCCCGGTGAGTGACAGCCCCCAGCTCTCTCCCAATCACAGCAGTGTGGCAGTCCACATCTGTCTTAGAATGACAAGCAAGTGACAATCCCCATCTCTCTCACCATCACAGGTGTGTGACAACCCCAAACTCTCTCCCCATCACAGGTGTGTGACATCCCCCAGCTCTCTCCCCATCACCGGTGAGTTACAGCCCCCAGCTCTCTCCCCATCACAAGTATGTGACAGCTCCCAGCTGTCACAGCATCACAGGTATGTGACACCCCTCAGCTGTCTCAGCATCACAGGTATGTGAGTGTCCCCATCTCTCTCCCCATCACAGGTGTGTCACAGCCCCCAGCTCTCTCCCCATCACAGGTGAGTGACGGCCCCCAGCTGTCTCCCCATCACATGTATGTGACAGACCCCAGCTGTCTCCGCATCAAAGGTGCCTGAGAGTCCCCAACTCTCTCCACATCACTGGTATGTTAACGCCTCCAGCTGTCTGCACATCACAGGTGTGTGAACGTCCCCAGTTGTCTCCATATCACAGGTGCGTGAAAGCCCCCAGCTCTCTCCCTTTCACATGTGGGTGACAGCCCCAAGCTCTCTCCTGATCACAGGTGAGTGACAGCCCCCACCTGTGTCCACATCACAGGTATGTGACAGCCCCCACCTGTGTCCACATCACAGGTATGTGACAGTCCCCAGCTCTCTCCCCATCACAGGTGTTTGACAATTTTCATCTCTCTCCCCATCACAGGTATGTGAGAGCCCCCAGTTGTCTCCACATCACAGGTTTGTGACAGACCCCAGCTCTCTCCCCATCACAGGTGTTTGACAGTCCCCATCTCTCCCTCCATCACAGGTGTGTGACAGTCCCCAGCTCTCCCTCCATCACAGGTGTGTGACCGTCCCCATCTATCTCCATATCACAGGTGCGTGACTGCGCCCAGCTCTCTCCCCTTCACAGGTGGGTGACAGCCCCAAGCTCTCTCCTGATCACAGGTGAGTGACAGCCCCCAGCTCTCTCCCCATCACAGGTGACTGATATCCCCCATCTCTCTTCCCATCTCAGGTGAGTAACCGCCCTCAACTCTCTCCCCATCATAGGTATGTGAAAGCCCCCAACTGTAACAGCATCACAGGTGTTTTACAGTCCCCATCTCTCTCCCCATCACAGGTGTGTGATAGCCCCAAACTGTCTCCCCATTACAGGTGAGTGACGGCTCCAAGCTCTCTCCGAATTACAGGTATATGATAGCCCCCAGCAGTCTTCACATCACAGGTATGTGACAACGCCAAGCTCTCTCCCCATCACAGGTGTGTTACCTTCCCCAGTTGTCTCCATATCAGAGGTGCGTGAAAGCCCCCAGCTCTCTTCCCTTCACCGGTGGGTGAGAGCCCCAAGCTCTCTCCTTATCACAGGTGAGAACAAGCCCCCAGCTCTCTCCCCATCACAGGTGTTTGATATTCCCCATCTCTCTCCCTATCACAGGTGTGTGACAGCCCCCAGCTCTCTCCCCATCACAGGTATGTGACAGCTCCCAGCTGTCACTGCATCAAAGGTATTTGACAGCCCCCAGCTGTCTCAGCAAAACAGGTATGTTTCAGTCCCCATCACTCTCCCCATCACAGGTGTGTCACAGCCCCCAGCTCTCTCCCCATCACAGGTGACTGACGGCCCCCAGCTTTCTCCCCATCACATGTATGTGACAGCCCCCAGCTGTCTCCGCATCAAAGGTGCCTGACAGCCCCCAACTCTCTCCGCATCACTGGTATGTTAACGCCCCCAGCTGTCTGCACATCACAGGTGTGTGACCGTCCCCAGTTATCTCCATATCACAGGTGCGTGAAAGCCCCCAGCTCTCTCCCCTTCACATGTGGGTGACAGCCCCAAGCTCTCTCCTGATCACAGGTGAGTGACAGACCCCAGCTCTCTCCCCATCACAGGTATGTGACAGCCCCCACCTGTGTCCACATCACAGGTATGTGACAGCCCCCAGCTCTCTCCCCATCACAGGTGTTTGACATTCATCATCTCTCTCCCCATCAGAGGTGTGTGACAGCCCCCAGCTCTCTACCCATCAGAGCTATTTGACATTCCCCAGCTGTCACTGCATCACAGTTGCCTGACAGCCCCCAGCTTTCTCCCCATCACAGGTATGTGACAGCCCCCAGCTGTCTCAGGATCACAGGTATGTGGCAGTCCCCATCTCTCTCCGCATCACAGGTGTGTGACAGCCCTCAGCTCTCTCCCCATCACAGGTGAGTAACGGCCCTCGGCTGTCTCCCCATCACATGTATGTGACAGACCGCAGCTGTCTGCGCATCAAAGGTGCCTGACAGTCCCCAACTCTCTCCACATCACTGGTATGTTAACGCCCCCAGCTCTCTCCCTATCACAGTTGTGTGACCGTCCCCAGGTGTCTCCATATCACAGGTGAGTGACAATGTCCAGCTCTCTCCCATTCACAGGTGTGTGACAGCCACCAGCTTTCTCCCCATCACAGGTGAGTGACAGCCCCCAGCTCTCTCCCCATCACAGGTATCTGAGAGCCCCCATCCGTCTCCGCATCACAGGAGCCAAACATCGCCCTCCTCTCTCCCCATCACATGTATGTTCCAACGCCCATTGTCTCCACATCACCGGTATGTGGCAACCACTAGCTGTCTACACATCACAGGTATGTGTGAGCCCCAGCTCTCTCCCCATCACAGGTGAGTGACAACCCCCAGCTCTCTCCCCATCACAGGAGTGTGACAGACCCCTGCTGTCTCCCCATCACAGGTGAGTGGTAGGCGCCAGCTTTCTCCCCATCACAGGTATGTGACAGCCCCCAGCTGATTCCGCATCACAGGAGCCTGACAGCCCCCAACTTTCTCCCCATCACAGTTGTGTGTCAACCCCAAGCGGTCTCCACATCACAGGTATGTGAAACACACCAGCTGTCTCCGCATCACAGGTATCTGACAGCCCCCAGGTCTCTCCCCATCACAGGTGTTTGACAGTCCCCATCTTTTTTCCCATCACAGGTGTGTGACATCCCCCAGCTGTCTCCCCATCCCCGGTGAGTGACAGCCCCCAGCTGTCTACCCATCACAGGTGTGTGAAGCCCCAGCTCTCTCCCCATCACAGGTGAGTGATAGGTCCCAGCTCTCTCCCCATCTCAGGTATGTGACAGCCCCCAGCTGTCTCTACATGACAAGTATGTGACAGCAACTGCCTGACTCGGCATCACAGGTATGTAACTGACCCCAGCACTCTCACCATCAGAGGTGTTTGACAGTCCCCATCTCTTTCCCGTTCACAAGTGAGTGAAAGCCCCAAGCTCCCTTCCCATCACAGGTGTGTCACATCCCTCAGCTCTCTCCCCATCCCCGGTGAGTGACAGCCCCCAGCTCTCTCCCAATCACAGCAGTGTGACAGCCCCCAGCTGTCCTAGAATTACAAGTAAATTACAATCCCCATCTCTCTCTCCATCACAGGTGTGTGACAACCCCAAGCTCTCTCCCCATCAGAGGTGTGTGACATCCCCCAGCTCTATCCCCATCACCAGTGAATTACAGCCCCCAGCTCTCTCCCCATCCCAGGTGTGTGACAGCCCCCAGATCTCTACCCATCAGAGCTATTTGACATCCCCCAGCTGTCACTGCATCACAGTTGTCTGACAGCCCCCAGCTTTCTCCCCATCACAGGCATGTGACAGCCCCCTGCTTTCTCAGCATCACAGGTATGTGGCAGTCCCCATCTCTCTCCACATCACAGGTGTGTGACAGCCCTCAGCTCTCTCCCCATCTCAGGTGAGTAACGGCCTCCGGCTGTCTCCCCATCACATGTATGTGACAGCCCCCAGCTGTCTCCGCATTAAAGGTGCCTGACAACCCCTCAACTCTCTCCCCATCACAAGTATGTTACAGCCGACAACTGTCTCCACATCACAGGTATGTGACAGCCACCAGGTCTCTCCCCATCGCAGGTATGTGATAGCCCCCAGCTCTCTCCCCGTTATACGTATGTGACAGCCCCCAGCTGTCTCCACATCACAGGTATGTGACAACGCAAAGCTCTCTCCCCATCACATTTTTGTGACCGTCCCCAGCTGTCTCCATATCACAGGGGTGTGAAAGGCCCCCGCTCTCTCCCCTTCACAGGTGGGTGACAGCCCCCAGCTCTAGCCCCATCAAAATTGATTGACAGACCCCATCTCTTTCCACATCACAAGTGAGTGACAGCCCCAAGCTCTCTCCCCATCACAGGTGAGTGATGGCCCCCAGCTGTCTCCCCATCACAGGTATGTGACAGCCCCCAGCTCTCTCTGCATCACAGGTATGTGAAAGAAACCAGCTGTCTCCGCATCACAGGTATCTGACAGTCCCCATCTCTTTCCCCATCACAGGTGTTTGACAGACCCCAGCTCTCTCCCCATTTCAGGTGAGAAAGAAATCCCAGCTCTCTCCCCATTCCAGGTATCTGAGAGCCCCCATCTGTCCCCGTATCACAGGAGCCTAACAGCCCCCAACTCTCTAGCCATCACAGGTATGTCACAACCGCCATTGTCTCCACAGCACAGGGATGTGACAACCACTAGCTGTCTCTGTATCATAGGTATGTGTGAGCCCCCAGCTCTCTCCCCATCACAGGTGTGTGACAACACCCAGCTGTCTCCACATCACAAGAATGTGACAGCAACTACCTGACTCCGCATTAAAGGTATGGAACTGGCCCCAGCACTTTCCCCATCAGAAGTGTTTGACAGTCCCCATCTCTTTCCCCTTCACAAGTGAGTGACAGCCCCAAGCTCCTTTCCCATCACAGGTGTGTGACATCCCCCTGGTCTCTCCCCATCCCCGGTGAGTGACAGCCCCCAGCTCTCTCCCAATCACAGCAGTGTGGCAGTCCACATCTGTCTTAGAATGACAAGCAAGTGACAATCCCCATCTCTCTCACCATCACAGGTGTGTGACAACCCCAAACTCTCTCCCCATCACAGGTGTGTGACATCCCCCAGCTCTCTCCCCATCACCGGTGAGTTACAGCCCCCAGCTCTCTCCCCATCACAAGTATGTGACAGCTCCCAGCTGTCACAGCATCACAGGTATGTGACACCCCTCAGCTGTCTCAGCATCACAGGTATGTGAGTGTCCCCATCTCTCTCCCCATCACAGGTGTGTCACAGCCCCCAGCTCTCTCCCCATCACAGGTGAGTGACGGCCCCCAGCTGTCTCCCCATCACATGTATGTGACAGACCCCAGCTGTCTCCGCATCAAAGGTGCCTGAGAGTCCCCAACTCTCTCCACATCACTGGTATGTTAACGCCTCCAGCTGTCTGCACATCACAGGTGTGTGAACGTCCCCAGTTGTCTCCATATCACAGGTGCGTGAAAGCCCCCAGCTCTCTCCCTTTCACATGTGGGTGACAGCCCCAAGCTCTCTCCTGATCACAGGTGAGTGACAGCCCCCACCTGTGTCCACATCACAGGTATGTGACAGCCCCCACCTGTGTCCACATCACAGGTATGTGACAGTCCCCAGCTCTCTCCCCATCACAGGTGTTTGACAATTTTCATCTCTCTCCCCATCACAGGTATGTGAGAGCCCCCAGTTGTCTCCACATCACAGGTTTGTGACAGACCCCAGCTCTCTCCCCATCACAGGTGTTTGACAGTCCCCATCTCTCCCTCCATCACAGGTGTGTGACAGTCCCCAGCTCTCCCTCCATCACAGGTGTGTGACCGTCCCCATCTATCTCCATATCACAGGTGCGTGACTGCGCCCAGCTCTCTCCCCTTCACAGGTGGGTGACAGCCCCAAGCTCTCTCCTGATCACAGGTGAGTGACAGCCCCCAGCTCTCTCCCCATCACAGGTGACTGATATCCCCCATCTCTCTTCCCATCTCAGGTGAGTAACCGCCCTCAACTCTCTCCCCATCATAGGTATGTGAAAGCCCCCAACTGTAACAGCATCACAGGTGTTTTACAGTCCCCATCTCTCTCCCCATCACAGGTGTGTGATAGCCCCAAACTGTCTCCCCATTACAGGTGAGTGACGGCTCCAAGCTCTCTCCGAATTACAGGTATATGATAGCCCCCAGCAGTCTTCACATCACAGGTATGTGACAACGCCAAGCTCTCTCCCCATCACAGGTGTGTTACCTTCCCCAGTTGTCTCCATATCAGAGGTGCGTGAAAGCCCCCAGCTCTCTTCCCTTCACCGGTGGGTGAGAGCCCCAAGCTCTCTCCTTATCACAGGTGAGAACAAGCCCCCAGCTCTCTCCCCATCACAGGTGTTTGATATTCCCCATCTCTCTCCCTATCACAGGTGTGTGACAGCCCCCAGCTCTCTCCCCATCACAGGTATGCGACAGCTCCCAGCTGTCACTGCATCAAAGGTATTTGACAGCCCCCAGCTGTCTCAGCAAAACAGGTATGTTTCAGTCCCCATCACTCTCCCCATCACAGGTGTGTCACAGCCCCCAGCTCTCTCCCCATCACAGGTGACTGACGGCCCCCAGCTTTCTCCCCATCACATGTATGTGACAGCCCCCAGCTGTCTCCGCATCAAAGGTGCCTGACAGCCCCCAACTCTCTCCGCATCACTGGTATGTTAACGCCCCCAGCTGTCTGCACATCACAGGTGTGTGACCGTCCCCAGTTATCTCCATATCACAGGTGCGTGAAAGCCCCCAGCTCTCTCCCCTTCACATGTGGGTGACAGCCCCAAGCTCTCTCCTGATCACAGGTGAGTGACAGACCCCAGCTCTCTCCCCATCACAGGTATGTGACAGCCCCCACCTGTGTCCACATCACAGGTATGTGACAGCCCCCAGCTCTCTCCCCATCACAGGTGTTTGACATTCATCATCTCTCTCCCCATCAGAGGTGTGTGACAGCCCCCAGCTCTCTACCCATCAGAGCTATTTGACATTCCCCAGCTGTCACTGCATCACAGTTGCCTGACAGCCCCCAGCTTTCTCCCCATCACAGGTATGTGACAGCCCCCAGCTGTCTCAGGATCACAGGTATGTGGCAGTCCCCATCTCTCTCCGCATCACAGGTGTGTGACAGCCCTCAGCTCTCTCCCCATCACAGGTGAGTAACGGCCCTCGGCTGTCTCCCCATCACATGTATGTGACAGACCGCAGCTGTCTGCGCATCAAAGGTGCCTGACAGTCCCAAACTCTCTCCACAGCACTGGTATGTTAACGCCCCCAGCTCTCTCCCCATCACAGGTATGTGACAGCTCCCAGCTGTCACTGCATCAAAGATATTTGACAGCCCCCAGCTGTCTCAGCAAAACAGGTATGTTTCAGTCCCCATCACTCTCCCCATCACAGGTGTGTCACAGCCCCCAGCTCTCTCCCCATCACAGGTGACTGACGGCCCCCAGCTTTCTCCCCATCACATGTATGTGACAGCCCCCAGCTGTCTCCGCATCAAAGGTGCCTGACAGCCCCCAACTCTCTCCGCATCACTGGTATGTTAACGCCCCCAGCTGTCTGCACATCACAGGTGTGTGACCGTCCCCAGTTATCTCCATATCACAGGTGCGTGAAAGCCCCCAGCTCTCTCCCCTTCACATGTGGGTGACAGCCCCAAGCTCTCTCCTGATCACAGGTGAGTGACAGACCCCAGCTCTCTCCCCATCACAGGTATGTGACAGCCCCCACCTGTGTCCACATCACAGGTATGTGACAGCCCCCAGCTCTCTCCCCATCACAGGTGTTTGACATTCATCATCTCTCTCCCCATCAGAGGTGTGTGACAGCCCCCAGCTCTCTACCCATCAGAGCTATTTGACATTCCCCAGCTGTCACTGCATCACAGTTGCCTGACAGCCCCCAGCTTTCTCCCCATCACAGGTATGTGACAGCCCCCAGCTGTCTCAGGATCACAGGTATGTGGCAGTCCCCATCTCTCTCCGCATCACAGGTGTGTGACAGCCCTCAGCTCTCTCCCCATCACAGGTGAGTAACGGCCCTCGGCTGTCTCCCCATCACATGTATGTGACAGACCGCAGCTGTCTGCGCATCAAAGGTGCCTGACAGTCCCCAACTCTCTCCACATCACTGGTATGTTAACGCCCCCAGCTCTCTCCCTATCACAGTTGTGTGACCGTCCCCAGGTGTCTCCATATCACAGGTGAGTGACAATGTCCAGCTCTCTCCCATTCACAGGTGTGTGACAGCCACCAGCTTTCTCCCCATCACAGGTGAGTGACAGCCCCCAGCTCTCTCCCCATCACAGGTATCTGAGAGCCCCCATCCGTCTCCGCATCACAGGAGCCAAACATCCCCCACCTCTCTCCCCATCACATGTATGTCACAACGCCCATTGTCTCCACATCACCGGTATGTGGCAACCACTAGCTGTCTACACATCACAGGTATGTGTGAGCCCCAGCTCTCTCCCCATCACAGGTGAGTGACAACCCCCAGCTCTCTCCCCATCACAGGAGTGTGACAGACCCCTGCTGTCTCCCCATCACAGGTGAGTGGTAGGCGCCAGCTTTCTCCCCATCACAGGTATGTGACAGCCCCCAGCTGATTCCGCATCACAGGAGCCTGACAGCCCCCAACTTTCTCCCCATCACAGTTGTGTGTCAACCCCAAGCTGTCTCCACATCACAGGTATGTGAAACACACCAGCTGTCTCCGCATCACAGGTATCTGACAGCCCCCAGGTCTCTCCCCATCACAGGTGTTTGACAGTCCCCATCTTTTTTCCCATCACAGGTGTGTGACATCCCCCAGCTGTCTCCCCATCCCCGGTGAGTGACAGCCCCCAGCTGTCTACCCATCACAGGTGTGTGAAGCCCCAGCTCTCTCCCCATCACAGGTGAGTGATAGGTCCCAGCTCTCTCCCCATCTCAGGTATGTGACAGCCCCCAGCTGTCTCTACATCACAAGTATGTGACAGCAACTGCCTGACTCGGCATCACAGGTATGTAACTGACCCCAGCACTCTCACCATCAGAGGTGTTTGACAGTCCCCATCTCTTTCCCGTTCACAAGTGAGTGAAAGCCCCAAGCTCCCTTCCCATCACAGGTGTGTGACATCCCCCAGCTCTCTCCCCATCCCCGGTGAGTGACAGCCCCCAGCTCTCTCCCAATCACAGCAGTGTGACAGCCCCCAGCTGTCCTAGAATTACAAGTAAATTACAATCCCCATCTCTCTCTCCATCACAGGTGTGTGACAACCCCAAGCTCTCTCCCCATCAGAGGTGTGTGACATCCCCCAGCTCTATCCCCATCACCAGTGAATTACAGCCCCCAGCTCTCTCCCCATCACAGGTGTGTGACAGCCCCCAGATCTCTACCCATCAGAGCTATTTGACATCCCCCAGCTGTCACTGCATCACAGTTGTCTGACAGCCCCCAGCTTTCTCCCCATCACAGGCATGTGACAGCCCCCTGCTTTCTCAGCATCACAGGTATGTGGCAGTCCCCATCTCTCTCCACATCACAGGTGTGTGACAGCCCTCAGCTCTCTCCCCATCTCAGGTGAGTAACGGCCTCCGGCTGTCTCCCCATCACATGTATGTGACAGCCCCCAGCTGTCTCCGCATTAAAGGTGCCTGACAACCCCTCAACTCTCTCCCCATCACAAGTATGTTACAGCCGACAACTGTCTCCACATCACAGGTATGTGACAGCCACCAGGTCTCTCCCCATCGCAGGTATGTGATAGCCCCCAGCTCTCTCCCCGTTATACGTATGTGACAGCCCCCAGCTGTCTCCACATCACAGGTATGTGACAACGCAAAGCTCTCTCCCCATCACATTTTTGTGACCGTCCCCAGCTGTCTCCATATCACAGGGGTGTGAAAGGCCCCCGCTCTCTCCCCTTCACAGGTGGGTGACAGCCCCCAGCTCTAGCCCCATCAAAATTGATTGACAGACCCCATCTCTTTCCACATCACAAGTGAGTGACAGCCCCAAGCTCTCTCCCCATCACAGGTGAGTGATGGCCCCCAGCTGTCTCCCCATCACAGGTATGTGACAGCCCCCAGCTCTCTCTGCATCACAGGTATGTGAAAGAAACCAGCTGTCTCCGCATCACAGGTATCTGACAGTCCCCATCTCTTTCCCCATCACAGGTGTTTGACAGACCCCAGCTCTCTCCCCATTTCAGGTGAGAAAGAAATCCCAGCTCTCTCCCCATTCCAGGTATCTGAGAGCCCCCATCTGTCCCCGTATCACAGGAGCCTAACAGCCCCCAACTCTCTAGCCATCACAGGTATGTCACAACCGCCATTGTCTCCACAGCACAGGGATGTGACAACCACTAGCTGTCTCTGTATCATAGGTATGTGTGAGCCCCCAGCTCTCTCCCCATCACAGGTGTGTGACAACACCCAGCTGTCTCCACATCACAAGAATGTGACAGCAACTACCTGACTCCGCATTAAAGGTATGGAACTGGCCCCAGCACTTTCCCCATCAGAAGTGTTTGACAGTCCCCATCTCTTTCCCCTTCACAAGTGAGTGACAGCACCAAGCTCCTTTCCCATCACAGGTGTGTGACATCCCCCTGGTCTCTCCCCATCCCCGGTGAGTGACAGCCCCCAGCTCTCTCCCAATCACAGCAGTGTGGCAGTCCACATCTGTCTTAGAATGACAAGCAAGTGACAATCCCCATCTCTCTCACCATCACAGGTGTGTGACAACCCCAAACTCTCTCCCCATCACAGGTGTGTGACATCCCCCAGCTCTCTCCCCATCACCGGTGAGTTACAGCCCCCAGCTCTCTCCCCATCACAGGTATGTGACAGCTCCCAGCTGTCACAGCATCACAGGTATGTGACACCCCTCAGCTGTCTCAGCATCACAGGTATGTGAGTGTCCCCATCTCTCTCCCCGTCACAGGTGTGTCACAGCCCCCAGCTCTCTCCCCATCACAGGTGAGTGACGGCCCCCAGCTGTCTCCCCATCACATGTATGTGACAGACCCCAGCTGTCTCCGCATCAAAGGTGCCTGAGAGTCCCCAACTCTCTCCACATCACTGGTATGTTAACGCCCCCAGCTGTCTGCACATCACAGGTGTGTGAACGTCCCCAGTTGTCTCCATATCACAGGTGCGTGAAAGCCCCCAGCTCTCTCCCTTTCACATGTGGGTGACAGCCCCAAGCTCTCTCCTGATCACAGGTGAGTGACAGCCCCCAGCTCTCTCCCCATCACAGGTATGTGACAGCCCCCACCTGTGTCCACATCACAGGTATGTGACAGTCCCCAGCTCTCTCCCCATCACAGGTGTTTGACAATTTTCATCTCTCTCCCCATCACAGGTATGTGAGAGCCCCCAGTTGTCTCCACATCACAGGTTTGTGACAGACCCCAGCTCTCTCCCCATCACAGGTGTTTGACAGTCCCCATCTCTCCCTCCAGCACAGGTGTGTGACAGTCCCCAGCTCTCCCTCCATCACAGGTGTGTGACCGTCCCCATCTATCTCCATATCACAGGTGCGTGACTACGCCCAGCTCTCTCCCCTTCACAGGTGGGTGACAGCCCCAAGCTCTCTCCTGATCACAGGTGAGTGACAGCCCCCAGCTCTCTCCCCATCACAGGTGACTGATATCCCCCATCTCCCTTCCCATCTCAGGTGAGTAACCGCCCTCAACTCTCTCCCCATCATAGGTATGTGAAAGCCCCCAACTGTAACAGCATCACAGGTGTTTTACAGTCCCCATCTCTCTCCCCATCACAGGTGTGTCACAGCCCCCAGCTCTCTCCCCATCACAGGTGAGTGACGGCCCCCAGCTGTCTCCCCATCACATGTATGTGACAGACCCCAGCTGTCTCCGCATCAAAGGTGCCTGAGAGTCCCCAACTCTCTCCACATCACTGGTATGTTAACGCCCCCAGCTGTCTGCACATCACAGGTGTGTGAACGTCCCCAGTTGTCTCCATATCACAGGTGCGTGAAAGCCCCCAGCTCTCTCCCTTTCACATGTGGGTGACAGCCCCAAGCTCTCTCCTGATCACAGGTGAGTGACAGCCCCCAGCTCTCTCCCCATCACAGGTATGTGACAGCCCCCACCTGTGTCCACATCACAGGTATGTGACAGTCCCCAGCTCTCTCCCCATCACAGGTGTTTGACAATTTTCATCTCTCTCCCCATCACAGGTATGTGAGAGCCCCCAGTTGTCTCCACATCACAGGTTTGTGACAGACCCCAGCTCTCTCCCCATCACAGGTGTTTGACAGTCCCCATCTCTCCCTCCATCACAGGTGTGTGACAGTCCCCAGCTCTCCCTCCATCACAGGTGTGTGACCGTCCCCATCTATCTCCATATCACAGGTGCGTGACTACGCCCAGCTCTCTCCCCTTCACAGGTGGGTGACAGCCCCAAGCTCTCTCCTGATCACAGGTGAGTGACAGCCCCCAGCTCTCTCCCCATCACAGGTGACTGATATCCCCCATCTCCCTTCCCATCTCAGGTGAGTAACCGCCCTCAACTCTCTCCCCATCATAGGTATGTGAAAGCCCCCAACTGTAACAGCATCACAGGTGTTTTACAGTCCCCAGCTCTCTCCCCATCACAGGTATGTGACAGCCCCCACCTGTGTCCACATCACAGGTATGTGACAGCCCCCAGCTCTCTCCCCATCACAGGTGTTTGACATTCATCATCTCTCTCCCCATCACAGGTGTGTGACAGCCCCCAGCTCTCTACCCATCAGAGCTATTTGACATTCCCCAGCTGTCACTGCATCACAGTTGCCTGACAGCCCCCAGCTTTCTCCCCATCACAGGTATGTGACAGCCCTCAGCTGTCTCAGGATCACAGGTATGTGGCAGTCCCCATCTCTCTCCGCATAACAGGTGTGTGACAGCCCTCAGCTCTCTCCCCATCACAGGTGAGTAACGGCCCTCGGCTGTCTCCCCATCACATGTATGTGACAGACCGCAGCTGTCTGCGCATCAAAGGTGCCTGACAGTCCCCAACTCTCTCCACATCACTGGTATGTTAACGCCCCCAGCTCTCTCCCTATCACAGTTGTGTGACCGTCCCCAGGTGTCTCCATATCACAGGTGAGTGACAATGTCCAGCTCTCTCCCATTCACAGGTGTGTGACAGCCACCAGCTTTCTCCCCATCACAGGTGAGTGACAGCCCCCAGCTCTCTCCCCATCACAGGTATCTGAGAGCCCCCATCCGTCTCCGCATCACAGGAGCCAAACATCCCCCACCTCTCTCCCCATCACATGTATGTCACAACGTCCATTGTCTCCACATCACCGGTATGTGGCAACCACTAGCTGTCTACACATCACAGGTATGTGTGAGCCCCAGCTCTCTCCCCATCACAGGTGAGTGACAACCCCCAGCTCTCTCCCCATCACAGGAGTGTGACAGACCCCTGCTGTCTCCCCATCACAGGTGAGTGGTAGGCGCCAGCTTTCTCCCCATCACAGGTATGTGACAGCCCCCAGCTGATTCCGCATCACAGGAGCCTGACAGCCCCCAACTTTCTCCCCATCACAGTTGTGTGTCAACCCCAAGCTGTCTCCACATCACAGGTATGTGAAACACACCAGCTGTCTCCGCATCACAGGTATCTGACAGCCCCCAGGTCTCTCCCCATCACAGGTGTTTGACAGTCCCCATCTTTTTTCCCATCACAGGTGTGTGACATCCCCCAGCTGTCTCCCCATCCCCGGTGAGTGACAGCCCCCAGCTGTCTACTCATCACAGGTGTGTGAAGCCCCAGCTCTCTCCCCATCACAGGTGAGTGATAGGTCCCAGCTCTCTCCCCATCTCAGGTATGTGACAGCCCCCAGCTGTCTCTACATCACAAGTATGTGACAGCAACTGCCTGACTCGGCATCACAGGTATGTAACTGACCCCAGCACTCTCACCATCAGAGGTGTTTGACAGTCCCCATCTCTTTCCCGTTCACAAGTGAGTGAAAGCCCCAAGCTCCCTTCCCATCACAGGTGTGTGACATCCCCCAGCTCTCTCCCCATCCCCGGTGAGTGACAGCCCCCAGCTCTCTCCCAATCACAGCAGTGTGACAGCCCCCAGCTGTCCTAGAATTACAAGTAAATTACAATCCCCATCTCTCTCTCCATCACAGGTGTGTGACAACCCCAAGCTCTCTCCCCATCAGAGGTGTGTGACATCCCCCAGCTCTATCCCCATCACCAGTGAATTACAGCCCCCAGCTCTCTCCCCATCACAGGTGTGTGACAGCCCCCAGATCTCTACCCATCAGAGCTATTTGACATCCCCCAGCTGTCACTGCATCACAGTTGTCTGACAGCCCCCAGCTTTCTCCCCATCACAGGCATGTGACAGCCCCCTGCTTTCTCAGCATCACAGGTATGTGGCAGTCCCCATCTCTCTCCACATCACAGGTGTGTCACAGCCCCCAGCTCTCTCCCCATCACAGGTGAGTGACGGCCCCCAGCTGTCTCCCCAACACATGTATGTGACAGACCCCAGCTGTCTCCGCATCAAAGGTGCCTGAGAGTCCCCAACTCTCTCCACATCACTGGTATGTTAACGCCCCCAGCTGTCTACACATCACAGGTGTGTGAACGTCCCCAGTTGTCTCCATATCACAGGTTCGTGAAAGCCCCCAGCTCTCTCCCTTTCACATGTGGGTGACAGCCCCAAGCTCTCTCCTGATCACAGGTGAGTGACAGCCCCCAGCTCTCTCCCCATCACAGGTATGTGACAGCCCCCACCTGTGTCCACATCACAGGTATGTGACAGTCCCCAGCTCTCTCCCCATCACAGGTGTTTGACAATTTTCATCTCTCTCCCCATCACAGGTATGTGAGAGCCCCCGGTTGTCTCCACATCACAGGTTTGTGACAGACCCCAGCTCTCTCCCCATCACAGGTGTTTGACAGTCCCCATCTCACCCTCCATCACAGGTGTGTGACAGTCCCCAGCTCTCCCTCCATCACAGGTGTGTGACCGTCCCCATCTATCTCCATATCACAGGTGCGTGACTACGCCCAGCTCTCTCCCCATCACAGGTGACTGATATCCCCCATCTCCCTTCCCATCTCAGGTGAGTAACCGCCCTCAACTCTCTCCCCATCATAGGTATGTGAAAGCCCCCAACTGTAACAGCATCACAGGTGTTTTACAGTCCCCATCTCTCTCCCCATCACAGGTGTGTGATAGCCCCAAACTGTCTCCCCATTACAGGTGAGTGACGGCTCCAAGCTCTCTCCGAATTACAGGTATATGATAGCCCCCAGCAGTCTTCACATCACAGGTATGTGACAATGCCAAGCTCTCTCCCCATCACAGGTGTGTTACCTTCCCCAGTTGTCTCCATATCAGAGGTGCGTGAAAGCCCCCAGCTCTCTTCCCTTCACCGGTGGGTGAGAGCCCCAAGCTCTCTCCTTATCACAGGTGAGAACAAGCCCCCAGCTCTCTCCCCATCACAGGTGTTTGATATTCCCCATCTCTCTCCCTATCACAGGTGTGTGAAAGCCCCCAGCTCTCTCCCCATCACAGGTGACTGATATCCCCCATCTCCCTTCCCATCTCAGGTGAGTAACCGCCCTCAACTCTCTCCCCATCATAGGTATGTGAAAGCCCCCAACTGTAACAGCATCACAGGTGTTTTACAGTCCCCATCTCTCTCCCCATCACAGGTGTGTGATAGCCCCAAACTGTCTCCCCATTACAGGTGAGTGACGGCTCCAAGCTCTCTCCGAATTACAGGTATATGATAGCCCCCAGCAGTCTTCACATCACAGGTATGTGACAACGCCAAGCTCTCTCCCCATCACAGGTGTGTTACCTTCCCCAGTTGTCTCCATATCAGAGGTGCGTGAAAGCCCCCAGCTCTCTTCCCTTCACCGGTGGGTGAGAGCCCCAAGCTCTCTCCTTATCACAGGTGAGAACAAGCCCCCAGCTCTCTCCCCATCACAGGTGTTTGATATTCCCCATCTCTCTCCCTATCACAGGTGTGTGACAGCCCCCAGCTCTCTCCCCATCAAAGGTATGTGACAGCTCCCAGCTGTCACTGCATCAAAGGTATTTGACAGCCCCCAGCTGTCTCAGCAAAACAGGTATGTTTCAGTCCCCATCACTCTCCCCATCACAGGTGTGTCACAGCCCCCAGCTCTCTCCCCATCACAGGTGAGTGACGGCCCCCAGCTTTCTCCCCATCACATGTATGTGACAGCCCCCAGCTGTCTCCGCATCAAAGGTGCCTGACAGCCCCCAACTCTCTCCGCATCACTGGTATGTTAACGCCCCCAGCTGTCTGCACATCACAGGTGTGTGACCGTCCCCAGTTATCTCCATATCACAGGTGCGTGAAAGCCCCCAGCTCTCTCCCCTTCACATGTGGGTGACAGCCCCAAGCTCTCTCCTGATCACAGGTGAGTGACAGACCCCAGCTCTCTCCCCATCACAGGTATGTGACAGCCCCCACCTGTGTCCACATCACAGGTATGTGACAGCCCCCAGCTCTCTCCCCATCACAGGTGTTTGACATTCATCATCTCTCTCCCCATCACAGGTGTGTGACAGCCCCCAGCTCTCTACCCATCAGAGCTTTTTGACATTCCCCAGCTGTCACTGCATCACAGTTGCCTGACAGCCCCCAGCTTTCTCCCCATCACAGGTATGTGACAGCCCCCAGCTGTCTCAGGATCACAGGTATGTGGCAGTCCCCATCTCTCTCCGCATCACAGGTGTGTGACAGCCCTCAGCTCTCTCCCCATCACAGGTGAGTAACGGCCCTCGGCTGTCTCCCCATCACATGTATGTGACAGACCGCAGCTGTCTGCGCATCAAAGGTGCCTGACAGTCCCCAAATCTCTCCACGTCACTGGTATGTTAACGCCCCCAGCTCTCTCCCTATCACAGTTGTGTGACCGTCCCCAGGTGTCTCCATATCACAGGTGAGTGACAATGTCCAGCTCTCTCCCATTCACAGGTGTGTGACAGCCACCAGCTTTCTCCCCATCACAGGTGAGTGACAGCCCCCAGCTCTCTCCCCATCACAGGTATCTGAGAGCCCCCATCCGTCTCCGCATCACAGGAGCCAAACATCCCCCACCTCTCTCCCCATCACATGTATGTCACAACGCCCATTGTCTCCACATCACCGGTATGTGGCAACCACTAGCTGTCTACACATCACAGGTATGTGTGAGCCCCAGCTCTCTCCCCATCACAGGTGAGTGACAACCCCCAGCTCTCTCCCCATCACAGGAGTGTGACAGACCCCTGCTGTCTCCCCATCACAGGTGAGTGGTAGGCGCCAGCTTTCTCCCCATCACAGGTATGTGACAGCCCCCAGCTGATTCCGCATCACAGGAGCCTGACAGCCCCCAACTTTCTCCCCATCACAGTTGTGTGTCAACCCCAAGCTGTCTCCACATCACAGGTATGTGAAACACACCAGCTGTCTCCGCATCACAGGTATCTGACAGCCCCCAGGTCTCTCCCCATCACAGGTGTTTGACAGTCCCCATCTTTTTTCCCATCACAGGTGTGTGACATCCCCCAGCTCTCTCCCCATCCGCGGTGAGTGACAGCCCCCAGCTCTCTCCCCATCACAGGTGAGTGATAGGTCCCAGCTCTCTCCCCATCTCATGTATGTGACAGCCCCCAGCTTTCTCTACATCACAAGTATGTGACAGCAACTGCCTGACTCGGCATCACAGGTATGTAACTGACCCCAGCACTCTCACCATCAGAGGTGTTTGACAGTCTCCATCTCTTTCCCGTTCACAAGTGAGTGAAAGCCCCAAGCTCCCTTCCCATCACAGGTGTGTGACATCCCCCAGCTCTCTCCCCATCCCCGGTGAGTGAAAGCCCCCAGCTCTCTCCCAATCACAGCAGTGTGACAGCCCCCAGCTGTCCTAGAATTACAAGTAAATTACAATCCCCATCTCTCTCTCCATCACAGGTGTGTGACAACCCCAAGCTCTCTCCCCATCAGAGGTGTGTGACATCCCCCAGCTCTATCCCCATCACCAGTGAATTACAGCCCCCAGCTCTCTCCCCATCACAGGTGTGTGACAGCCCCCAGATCTCTACCCATCAGAGCTATTTGACATCCCCCAGCTGTCACTGTATCACAGTTGTCTGACAGCCCCCAGCTTTCTCCCCATCACAGGCATGTGACAGCCCCCTGCTTTCTCAGCATCACAGGTATGTGGCAGTCCCCATCTCTCTCCACATCACAGGTGTGTGACAGCCCTCAGCTCTCTCCCCATCTCAGGTGAGTAACGGCCTCCGGCTGTCTCCCCATCACATGTATGTGACAGCCCCCAGCTGTCTCCGCATTAAAGGTGCCTGACAACCCCTCAACTCTCTCCCCATCACAAGTATGTTACAGCCGACAACTGCCTCCACATCACAGGTATGTGACAGCCACCAGGTCTCTCCCCATCACAGGTATGTGATAGCCCCCAGCTCTCTCCCCGTTATACGTATGTGACAGCCCCCAGCTGTCTCCACATCACAGGTATGTGACAACGCAAAGCTCTCTCCCCATCACATTTGTGTGACCGTCCCCAGCTGTCTCCATATCACAGGGGTGTGAAAGGCCCCCGCTCTCTCCCCTTCACAGGTGGGTGACAGCCCCCAGCTCTAGCCCCATCAAAATTGATTGACAGACCCCATCTCTTTCCACATCACAAGTGAGTGACAGCCCCAAGCTCTCTCCCCATCACAGGTGAGTGATGGCCCCCAGCTGTCTCCCCATCACAGGTATGTGACAGCCCCCAGCTCTCTCTGCATCACAGGTATGTGAAAGAAACCAGCTATCTCCGCATCACAGGTATCTGACAGTCCCCATCTCTTTCCCCATAACAGGTGTTTGACAGAACCCAGCTCTCTCCCCATTTCAGGTGAGAAAGAAATCCCAGCTCTCTCCCCATTCCAGGTATCTGAGAGCCCCCATCTGTCCCCGTATCACAGGAGCCTAACAGCCCCCAACTCTCTAGCCATCACAGGTATGTCACAACCGCCATTGTCTCCACAGCAAAGGGATGTGACAACCACTAGCTGTCTCTGTATCATAGGTATGTGTGAGCCCCCAGCTCTCTCCCCATCACAGGTGTGTGACAACACCCAGCTGTCTCCACATCACAAGAATGTGACAGCAACTACCTGACTCCGCATTAAAGGTATGGAACTGGCCCCAGCACTTTCCCCATCAGAAGTGTTTGACAGTCCCCATCTCTTTCCCCTTCACAAGTGAGTGACAGCCCCAAGCTCCTTTCCCATCACAGGTGTGTGACATCCCCCTGGTCTCTCCCCATCCCCGGTGAGTGACAGCCCCCAGCTCTCTCCCAATCACAGCAGTGTGGCAGTCCACATCTGTCTTAGAATGACAAGCAAGTGACAATCCCCATCTCTCTCACCATCACAGGTGTGTGACAACCCCAAACTCTCTCCCCATCACAGGTGTGTGACATCCCCCAGCTCTCTCCCCATCACCGGTGAGTTACAGCCCCCAGCTCTCTCCCCATCACAGGTATGTGACAGCTCCCAGCTGTCACAGCATCACAGGTATGTGACACCCCTCAGCTGTCTCAGCATCACAGGTATGTGAGTGTCCCCATCTCTCTCCCCATCACAGGTGTGTCACAGCCCCCAGCTCTCTCCCCATCACAGGTGAGTGACGGCCCCCAGCTGTCTCCCCATCACATGTATGTGACAGACCCCAGCTGTCTCCGCATCAAAGGTGCCTGAGAGTCCCCAACTCTCTCCACATCACTGGTATGTTAACGCCCCCAGCTGTCTGCACATCACAGGTGTGTGAACGTCCCCAGTTGTCTCCATATCACAGGTGCGTGAAAGCCCCCAGCTCTCTCCCTTTCACATGTGGGTGACAGCCCCAAGCTCTCTCCTGATCACAGGTGAGTGACAGCCCCCAGCTCTCTCCCCATCACAGGTATGTGACAGCCCCCACCTGTGTCCACATCACAGGTATGTGACAGTCCCCAGCTCTCTCCCCATCACAGGTGTTTGACAATTTGCATCTCTCTCCCCATCACAGGTATGTGAGAGCCCCCAGTTGTCTCCACATCACAGGTTTGTGACAGACCCCAGCTCTCTCCCCATCACAGGTGTTTGACAGTCCCCATCTCTCCCTCCATCACAGGTGTGTGACAGTCCCCAGCTCTCCCTCCATCACAGGTGTGTGACCGTCCCCATCTATCTCCATATCACAGGTGCGTGACTACGCCCAGCTCTCTCCCCTTCACAGGTGGGTGACAGCCCCAAGCTCTCTCCTGATCACAGGTGAGTGACAGCCCCCAGCTCTCTCCCCATCACAGGTGACTGATATCCCCCATCTCTCTTCCCATCTCAGGTGAGTAACCGCCCTCAACTCTCTCCCCATCATAGGTATGTGAAAGCCCCCAACTGTAACAGCATCACAGGTGTTTTACAGTCCCCATCTCTCTCCCCATCACAGGTGTGTGATAGCCCCAAACTGTCTCCCCATTACAGGTGAGTGACGGCTCCAAGCTCTCTCCGAATTACAGGTATATGATAGCCCCCAGCAGTCTTCACATCACAAGTATGTGACAACGCCAAGCTCTCTCCCCATCACAGGTGTGTTACCTTCCCCAGGTGTCTCCATATCACAGGTGAGTGACAATGTCCAGCTCTCTCCCATTCACAGGTGTGTGACAGCCACCAGCTTTCTCCCCATCACAGGTGAGTGACAGCCCCCAGCTCTCTCCCCATCACAGGTATCTGAGAGCCCCCATCCGTCTCCGCATCACAGGAGCCAAACATCCCCCACCTCTCTCCCCATCACATGTATGTCACAACGCCCATTGTCTCCACATCACCGGTATGTGGCAACCACTAGCTGTCTACACATCACAGGTATGTGTGAGCCCCAGCTCTCTCCCCATCACAGGTGAGTGACAACCCCCAGCTCTCTCCCCATCACAGGAGTGTGACAGACCCCTGCTGTCTCCCCATCACAGGTGAGTGGTAGGCGCCAGCTTTCTCCCCATCACAGGTATGTGACAGCCCCCAGCTGATTCCGCATCACAGGAGCCTGACAGCCCCCAACTTTCTCCCCATCACAGTTGTGTGTCAACCCCAAGCTGTCTCCACATCACAGGTATGTGAAACACACCAGCTGTCTCCGCATCACAGGTATCTGACAGCCCCCAGGTCTCTCCCCATCACAGGTGTTTGACAGTCCCCATCTTTTTTCCCATCACAGGTGTGTGACATCCCCCAGCTGTCTCCCCATCCCCGGTGAGTGACAGCCCCCAGCTGTCTACCCATCACAGGTGTGTGAAGCCCCAGCTCTCTCCCCATCACAGGTGAGTGATAGGTCCCAGCTCTCTCCCCATCTCAGGTATGTGACAGCCCCCAGCTGTCTCTACATCACAAGTATGTGACAGCAACTGCCTGACTCGGCATCACAGGTATGTAACTGACCCCAGCACTCTCACCATCAGAGGTGTTTGACAGTCCCCATCTCTTTCCCGTTCACAAGTGAGTGAAAGCCCCAAGCTCCCTTCCCATCACAGGTGTGTGACATCCCCCAGCTCTCTCCCCATCCCCGGTGAGTGACAGCCCCCAGCTCTCTCCCAATCACAGCAGTGTGACAGCCCCCAGCTGTCCTAGAATTACAAGTAAATTACAATCCCCATCTCTCTCTCCATCACAGGTGTGTGACAACCCCAAGCTCTCTCCCCATCAGAGGTGTGTGACATCCCCCAGCTCTATCCCCATCACCAGTGAATTACAGCCCCCAGCTCTCTCCCCATCACAGGTGTGTGACAGCCCCCAGATCTCTACCCATCAGAGCTATTTGACATCCCCCAGCTGTCACTGCATCACAGTTGTCTGACAGCCCCCAGCTTTCTCCCCATCACAGGCATGTGACAGCCCCCTGCTTTCTCAGCATCACAGGTATGTGGCAGTCCCCATCTCTCTCCACATCACAGGTGTGTGACAGCCCTCAGCTCTCTCCCCATCTCAGGTGAGTAACGGCCTCCGGCTGTCTCCCCATCACATGTATGTGACAGCCCCCAGCTGTCTCCGCATTAAAGGTGCCTGACAACCCCTCAACTCTCTCCCCATCACAAGTATGTTACAGCCGACAACTGTCTCCACATCACAGGTATGTGACAGCCACCAGGTCTCTCCCCATCGCAGGTATGTGATAGCCCCCAGCTCTCTCCCCGTTATACGTATGTGACAGCCCCCAGCTGTCTCCACATCACAGGTATGTGACAACGCAAAGCTCTCTCCCCATCACATTTGTGTGACCGTCCCCAGCTGTCTCCATATCACAGGGGTGTGAAAGGCCCCCGCTCTCTCCCCTTCACAGGTGGGTGACAGCCCCCAGCTCTAGCCCCATCAAAATTGATTGACAGACCCCATCTCTTTCCACATCACAAGTGAGTGACAGCCCCAAGCTCTCTCCCCATCACAGGTGAGTGAGGGCCCCCAGCTGTCTCCCCATCACAGGTATGTGACAGCCCCCAGCTCTCTCTGCATGACAGGTATGTGAAAGAAACCAGCTGTCTCCGCATCACAGGTATCTGACAGTCCCCATCTCTTTCCCCATCACAGGTGTTTGACAGACCCCAGCTCTCTCCCCATTTCAGGTGAGAAAGAAATCCCAGCTCTCTCCCCATTCCAGGTATCTGAGAGCCCTCATCTGTCCCCGTATCACAGGAGCCTAACAGCCCCCAACTCTCTACCCATCACAGGTATGTCACAACCGCCATTGTCTCCACAGCACAGGGATGTGACAACCACTAGCTGTCTCTGTATCATAGGTATGTGTGAGCCCCCAGCTCTCTCCCCATCACAGGTGTGTGACAACACCCAGCTGTCTCCACATCACAAGTATGTGACAGCAACTACCTGACTCCGCATTAAAGGTATGGAACTGGCCCCAGCACTTTCCCCATCAGAAGTGTTTGACAGTCCCCATCTCTTTCCCCTTCACAAGTGAGTGACAGCCCCAAGCTCCTTTCCCATCACAGGTGTGTGACAACCCCAAACTCTCTCCCCATCACAGGTGTGTGACATCCCCCAGCTCTCTCCCCATCACCGGTGAGTTACAGCCCCCAGCTCTCTCCCCATCACAGGTATGTGACAGCTCCCAGCTGTCACAGCATCACAGGTATGTGACACCCCTCAGCTGTCTCAGCATCACAGGTATGTGAGTGTCCCCATCTCTCTCCCCATCACAGGTGTGTCACAGCCCCCAGCTCTCTCCCCATCACAGGTGAGTGACGGCCCCCAGCTGTCTCCCCATCACATGTATGTGACAGACCCCAGCTGTCTCCGCATCAAAGGTGCCTGAGAGTCCCCAACTCTCTCCACATCACTGGTATGTTAACGCCCCCAGCTGTCTGCACATCACAGGTGTGTGAACGTCCCCAGTTGTCTCCATATCACAGGTGCGTGAAAGCCCCCAGCTCTCTCCCTTTCACATGTGGGTGACAGCCCCAAGCTCTCTCCTGATCACAGGTGAGTGACAGCCCCCAGCTCTCTCCCCATCACAGGTATGTGACAGCCCCACCTGTGTCCACATCACAGGTATGTGACAGTCCCCAGCTCTCTCCCCATCACAGGTGTTTGACAATTTGCATCTCTCTCCCCATCACAGGTATGTGAGAGCCCCCAGTTGTCTCCACATCACAGGTTTGTGACAGACCCCAGCTCTCTCCCCATCACAGGTGTTTGACAGTCCCCATCTCTCCCTCCATCACAGGTGTGTGACAGTCCCCAGCTCTCCCTCCATCACAGGTGTGTGACCGTCCCCATCTATCTCCATATCACAGGTGCGTGACTACGCCCAGCTCTCTCCCGTTCACAGGTGGGTGACAGCCCCAAGCTCTCTCCTGATCACAGGTGAGTGACAGCCCCCAGCTCTCTCCCCATCACAGGTGACTGATATCCCCCATCTCTCTTCCCATCACAGGTGAGTAACCGCCCTCAACACTCTCCCCATCATAGGTATGTGAAAGCCCCCAACTGTAACAGCATCACAGGTGTTTTACAGTCCCCATCTCTCTCCCCATCACAGGTGTTTGACAGACCCCAGCTCTCTCCCCATTTCAGGTGAGAAAGAAATCCCAGCTCTCTCCCCATTCCAGGTATCTGAGAGCCCTCATCTGTCCCCGTATCACAGGAGCCTAACAGCCCCCAACTCTCTACCCATCACAGGTATGTCACAACCGCCATTGTCTCCACAGCACAGGGATGTGACAACCACTAGCTGTCTCTGTATCATAGGTATGTGTGAGCCCCCGGCTCTCTCCCCATCACAGGTGTGTGACAACACCCAGCTGTCTCCACATCACAAGTATGTGACAGCAACTACCTGACTCCGCATTAAAGGTATGGAACTGGCCCCAGCACTTTCCCCATCAGAAGTGTTTGACAGTCCCCATCTCTTTCCCCTTCACAAGTGAGTGACAGCCCCAAGCTCCTTTCCCATCACAGGTGTGTGACATCCCCCTGGTCTCTCCGCATCCCCGGTGAGTGACAGCCCCCAGCTCTCTCCCAATCACAGCAGTGTGGCAGTCCACATCTGTCTTAGAATGACAAGCAAGTGACAATCCCCATCTCTCTCACCATCACAGGTGTGTGACAACCCCAAACTCTCTCCCCATCACAGGTGTGTGACATCCCCCAGCTCTCTCCCCATCACCGGTGAGTTACAGCCCCCAGCTCTCTCCCCATCACAGGTATGTGACAGCTCCCAGCTGTCACAGCATCACAGGTATGTGACACCCCTCAGCTGTCTCAGCATCACAGGTATGTGAGTGTCCCCATCTCTCTCCCCATCACAGGTGTGTCACAGCCCCCAGCTCTCTCCCCATCACAGGTGAGTGACGGCCCCCAGCTGTCTCCCCATCACATGTATGTGACAGACCCCAGCTGTCTCCGCATCAAAGGTGCCTGAGAGTCCCCAACTCTCTCCACATCACTGGTATGTTAACGCCCCCAGCTGTCTGCACATCACAGGTGTGTGAACGTCCCCAGTTGTCTCCATATCACAGGTGCGTGAAAGCCCCCAGCTCTCTCCCTTTCACATGTGGGTGACAGCCCCAAGCTCTCTCCTGATCACAGGTGAGTGAGAGCCCCCAGCTCTCTCCCCATCACAGGTATGTGACAGCCCCCACCTGTGTCCACATCACAGGTATGTGACAGTCCCCAGCTCTCTCCCCATCACAGGTGTTTGACAATTTGCATCTCTCTCCCCATCACAGGTATGTGAGAGCCCCCAGTTGTCTCCACATCACAGGTTTGTGACAGACCCCAGCTCTCTCCCCATCACAGGTGTTTGACAGTCCCCATCTCTCCCTCCATCACAGGTGTGTGACAGTCCCCAGCTCTCCCTCCATCACAGGTGTGTGACCGTCCCCATCTATCTCCATATCACAGGTGCGTGATTACGCCCAGCTCTCTCCCGTTCACAGGTGGGTGACAGCCCCAAGCTCTCTCCTGATCACAGGTGAGTGACAGCCCCCAGCTCTCTCCCCATCACAGGTGACTGATATCCCCCATCTCTCTTCCCATCACAGGTGAGTAACCGCCCTCAACACTCTCCCCATCATAGGTATGTGAAAGCCCCCAACTGTAACAGCATCACAGGTGTTTTACAGTCCCCATCTCTCTCCCCATCACAGGTGTGTGATAGCCCCAAACTGTCTCCCCATTACAGGTGAGTGACGGCTCCAAGCTCTCTCCGAATTTCAGGTATATGATAGCCCCCAGAAGTCTTCACATCACAGGTATGTGACAACGCCAAGCTCTCTCCCCATCACAGGTGTGTTACCTTCCCCAGTTGTCTCCATATCAGAGGTGCGTGAAAGCCCCCAGCTCTCTTCCCTTCACCGGTGGGTGAGAGCCCCAAGCTCTCTCCTTATCACAGGTGAGAACAAGCCCCCAGCTCTCTCCCCATCACAGGTGTTTGATATTCCCCATCTCTCTCCCTATCACAGGTGTGTGACAGCCCCCAGCTCTCTCCCCATCACAGGTATGTGACAGCTCCCAGCTGTCACTGCATCAAAGGTATTTGACAGCCCCCAGCTGTCTCAGCAAAACAGGTATGTTTCAGTCCCCATCACTCTCCCCATCACAGGTGTGTCACAGCCCCCAGCTCTCTCCCCATCACAGGTGACTGACGGCCCCCAGCTTTCTCCCCATCACATGTATGTGACAGCCCCCAGCTGTCTCCGCATCAAAGGTGCCTGACAGCCCCCAACTCTCTCCGCATCACTGGTATGTTAACGCCCCCAGCTGTCTGCACATCACAGGTGTGTGACCGTCCCCAGTTATCTCCATATCACAGGTGCGTGAAAGCCCCCAGCTCTCTCCCCTTCACATGTGGGTGACAGCCCCAAGCTCTCTCCTGATCACAGGTGAGTGACAGACCCCAGCTCTCTCCCCATCACAGGTATGTGACAGCCCCCACCTGTGTCCACATCACAGGTATGTGACAGCCCCCAGCTCTCTCCCCATCACAGGTGTTTGACATTCATCATCTCTCTCCCCATCAGAGGTGTGTGACAGCCCCCAGCTCTCTACCCATCAGAGCTATTTGACATTCCCCAGCTGTCACTGCATCACAGTTGCCTGACAGCCCCCAGCTTTCTCCCCATCACAGGTATGTGACAGCCCCCAGCTGTCTCAGGATCACAGGTATGTGGCAGTCCCCATCTCTCTCCGCATCACAGGGGTGTGACAGCCCTCAGCTCTCTCCCCATCACAGGTGAGTAACGGCCCTCGGCTGTCTCCCCATCACATGTATGTGACAGACCGCAGCTGTCTGCGCATCAAAGGTGCCTGACAGTCCCCAACTCTCTCCACATCACTGGTATGTTAACGCCCCCAGCTCTCTCCCTATCACAGTTGTGTGACCGTCCCCAGGTGTCTCCATATCACAGGTGAGTGACAATGTCCAGCTCTCTCCCATTCACAGGTGTGTGACAGCCACCAGCTTTCTCCCCATCACAGGTGAGTGACAGCCCCCAGCTCTCTCCCCATCACAGGTATCTGAGAGCCCCCATCCGTCTCCGCTTCACAGGAGCCAAACATCCCCCACCTCTCTCCCCATCACATGTATGTCACAACGCCCATTGTCTCCACATCACCGGTATGTGGCAACCACTAGCTGTCTACACATCACAGGTATGTGTGAGCCCCAGCTCTCTCCCCATCACAGGTGAGTGACAACCCCCAGCTCTCTCCCCATCACAGGAGTGTGACAGACCCCTGCTGTCTCCCCATCACAGGTGAGTGGTAGGCGCCAGCTTTCTCCCCATCACAGGTATGTGACAGCCCCCAGCTGATTCCGCATCACAGGAGCCTGACAGCCCCCAACTTTCTCCCCATCACAGTTGTGTGTCAACCCCAAGCTGTCTCCACATCACAGGTATGTGAAACACACCAGCTGTCTCCACATCACAGGTATCTGACAGCCCCCAGGTCTCTCCCCATCACAGGTGTTTGACAGTCCCCATCTTTTTTCCCATCACAGGTGTGTGACATCCCCCAGCTCTCTCCACATCCCCGGTGAGTGACAGCCCCCAGCTCTCTCCCCATCACAGGTGAGTGATAGGTCCCAGCTCTCTCCCCATCTCAGGTATGTGACAGCCCCCAGCTGTCTCTACATCACAAGTATGTGACAGGAACTGCCTGACTCGGCATCACAGGTATGTAACTGACCCCAGCACTCTCACGATCAGAGGTGTTTGACAGTCCCCATCTCTTTCCCGTTCACAAGTGAGTGAAAGCCCCAAGCTCCCTTCCCATCACAGGTGTGTGACATCCCCCCGCTCTCTCCACATCGCCGGTGAGTGACAGCCCCCAGCTCTCTCCCAATCACAGCAGTGTGACAGCCCCCAGCTGTCCTAGAATTACAAGTAAGTTACAATACCCATCTCTCTCTCCATCACAGGTGTGTGACAACCCCAAGCTCTCTCCCCATCAGAGGTGTGTGACATGCCCCAGCTCTATCCCCATCACCAGTGAATTACAGACCCCAGCTCTCTCCCCATCACTGGTATGTGACAGCCCCCACGTCTCTCACCATCAGAAGTGTTTGATAGTCCGCATGTCTTTCCCCATCACAGGTGTGTGATAGCCGCCAGCTCTCTCCCCATTACAGGTGAGTCACAGTCCCTAGCTCGCTCCCCAACACAGGTGTGTCAGTCCCCAACTCTCTCCCAATCACAGGGGAGTGACAGTCCCAATCCCTTCCCCTTCACAGGTGTGTGACAGCCCCCAGCTCTCTCCCGATCACAGGAATGTGACAGCCCCCAGCTCTCTACACATCACAGGTATGTCACAACCGCCATTCTCTCCACAGCACAGGGGTGTGACAACAACTAGCTGTCTCTGTATCATAGGTATGTGTGAGCCCCCAGCTCTCTCCCCATTACAGGTGTGTGACAACACCCAGCTGTCTCCACATCACAAGTATGTGACAGCAACTACCTGATTCCGCATTAAATGTATGGAACTGGCCCCAGCACTCTCCCCATCAGAAGTGTTTCACAGTCCCCATCTCTTTCCCCTTCACAAGTGAGTGACAGCCCCAAGCTCCTTTCCCATCACGGGTGTGTGACATCCCACTGCTCTCTCCCCATCCCTGGTAAGTGACAGCCCCCAGCTCTCTCCCAATCACAGCAGTGTGACAGTCGACATCTGTCTTAGAATTACAAGTAAGTGACAATCCCCATCTCTCTCCCCATCACAGGTGTGTGACAACCCCAAGCTCTCTCCCCGTCACAGGTGTGTGACATCCCCCAGCTCTCTCCCCATCACCGGTGAGTTACAGCCCCCAGCTCTCTCCCCATCACTGGTATATGACAGCCCCCAATTGTCTCCGTATCACAGGTGCCTGACAAACCTCAAGTCTCTCCCCATCACTGTTATGTGACAGGCCCACGTCTCTCACCATCACAGGTATTTGATAGTCCGCATGGCTTTCCCCATCACAGGTGTGTGATAGCCGCCAGCTCTCTCCCCATTACAGGTGAGTGACAGCCCCCAGCTCGCTCCCCATCACAGGTGTGTCAGTCCCCAACTCTCTCCCCATCACAGGGGAGTGACAATCCCCATCCCTTCCCCTTCACAGGTGTGTGACAGCCCCCAGCTCTCTCCCCATCACAGGTGAGCGACGGCCCCCAGCTCTCTCCACATCACAGGTGTGTGACAGCCCCCAGCTGTGTCCGCATCACAGGTGCCTGAAAGCCCCCAACTCTCTCCCCATCACAGGTATGTGACAGCCCCCAGTTGTCTCCACATCACAGGTATGTGACAGACCCCAGCTCTCTCCCCATCACAGGTGTTTGACAGTCCCCATTTCTCGCTCCATCACATTTGTGTGACAGCCCCCAGCTCTCCCTCCATCACAGGTGTGTGACCGTCCCCATCTATCTGCATATCACAGGTGAGTGACTACGCCCACCTCTCTCCCCTTCACAGGTGGGTGACAGCCCCAAGCTCTCTCCTGATCACAGGTGAGTGACAGCCCCCAGCTCTCTCCCCATCACAGGTGTGTGACAGCCCCCAGCTCTCTACCCATCAGAGCTATTTGACATCCCCCAGCTGTCACTGCATCACAGTTGCCTGACAGCCCCCAGCTTTCTCCCCATCACAGGCATGTGACAGACCCCTGCTTTCTCAGCATCACAGGTATGTGGCAGTCCCCATCTCTGTCCACATCACAGGTATGTGACAGCCACCAGGTCTCTCTCCATCGCAGGTATGTGATAGCCCCCAGCTCTCTCCCCGTTATACGTATGTGACAGACCCCAGCTGTCTCCACATCACAGGTATGTGACAACGCAAAGCTCTCTCCCCATCACATTTGTGTGACCGTCCCCAGCTGTCTCCATATCACAGGGGTGTGAAAGGCCCCCACTCTCTCCCCTTCACAGGTGGGTGAGAGCCCCCAGCTCTAGCCCCATCAAAATTGATTGACAGACCCCATCTCTTTCCACATCACAAGTGAGTGACAGCCCCAAGCTCTCGCCCCATCACAGGGGAGTGACGGCCCCCAGCTGTCTCCCCATCACAGGTATGTGACAGCCCCCAGCTCTCTCTGCATCACAGGTATGTGAAAGAAACCAGCTGTCTCCGCATCACAGGTATCTGACAGTCCCCATCTCTTTCCCCATCACAGGTGTTTGACAGACCCCAGCTCTCTTGCCGTTTCAGGTGAGTAAGAAATCCCAGCTCTCTCCCCATCCCAGGTATCTGAGAGCCCCCATCTGTCCCCTATCACAGGAGCCTAACAGCCCCCAACTCTCTACCCATCACAGGTATGTCACAACCGCCATTGTCTCCACAGCACAGGGATGTGACAACGACTAGCTGTCTCTGTATCATAGGTATGTGTGAGCCCCCAGCTCTCTCCCCATCACAGGTGTGTGACAACACCCAGCTGTCTCCACATCACAAGGATGTGACAGCAACTACCTGACTCCGCATTAAACGTATGGAACTGGCCCCAGCACTCTCCCCATCAGAAGTGTTTGACAGTCCCCATCTCTTTCCCCTTCACAAGTGAGTGACAGCCCCAAGCTCCTTTCCCATCACAGGTGTGTGACATCCCCCAGGTCTCTCCCCATCCCCCGTGAGTGACAGCCCCCAGCTCTCTCCCAAACACAGCAGTGTGGCAGTCCACATCTGTCTTAGAATGACAAGCAAGTGACAATCCCCATCTCTCTCACCATCACAGGTGTGTGACAACCCCAAACTCTCTCCCCATCACAGGTGTGTGACATACCCCAGCTCTCTCCCCATCACCGGTGTGTTACAGCCCCCAGCTCTCTCCCCATCACAGGTATGTGACAGCTCCCAGCTGTCACAGCATCACAGGTATGTGACACCCCTCAGCTGTCTCAGCATCACAGGTATGTGAGTGTCCCCATCTCTCTCCTCATCACAGGTGTGTCACAGCCCCCAGCTCTCTCCCCATCACAGGTGAGTGACGGCCCCCAGCTGTCTCCCCATCACATGTATGTGACAGACCCCAGCTGTCTCCACATCAAAGGTGCCTGAGAGTCCCCAACTCTCTCAACATCACTGGTATGTTAACGCCCCCAGCTGTCTGCACATCACAGGTGTGTGAACGTCCCCAGTTGTCTCCATATCACAGGTGCGTGAAAGCCCCCAGCTCTCTCCCTTTCACATGTGGGTGACAGCCCCAAGCTCTCTCCTGATCACAGGTGAGTGACAGCCCCCAGCTCTCTCCCCATCACAGGTATGTGACAGCCCCCACCTGTGTCCACATCACAGGTATGTGACAGTCCCCAGCTCTCTCCCCATCACAGGTGTTTGACAATCTTCATCTCTCTCCCCATCACAGGTATGTGACAGCCCCCAGTTGTCTCCACATCACAGGTTTGTGACAGACCCCAGCTCTCTCCCCATCACAGGTGTTTGACAGTCCCCATCTCTCGCTCCATCACAGGTGTGTGACAGTCCCCAGCTCTCCCTGCATCACAGGTGTGTGACCGTCCCCATCTATCTCCATATCTCAGGTGCGTGACTACGCCCAGCTCTCTCCCCTTCACAGGTGGGTGACAGCCCCAAGCTCTCTCCTGATCACAGGTATGTGACAGCCCACAGCTATCTCCACATCACAGGTGTGTGACAGTCCCCAGCTGTGTCCGCATCACAGGTGCCTGAAAGCCCCCAACTCTCTCCCCATCACAGGTATGTGACAGCCTCCAGTTGTCTCCACATCACAGGTATGTGACAGACCCCAGCTCTCTCCCCATCACAGGTGTTTGACAGTCCCCATCTCACGCTCCATCACAGGTGTGTGACAGCCCACAGCTCTCCCTCCATCACAGGTGTGTGACCGTCCCCATCTATCTCCATATCACAGGTGCGTGACTATGCCCAGCTCTCTCCCCTTCACAGGTGGGTGACAGCCCCAAGCTCTCTCCTGATCACAGGTGAGTCACAGCCCCCAGCTCTCTCCCCATCACACGTGACTGACATCCCCCATCTCTCTTCCCATCTCAGGTGAGTAACCGCCCTCAGCTCTCTCCTCATCATAGGTATATGAAAGCCCCCACTGTAACAGCATCACAGGTATCTTACAGTCCCCATCTCTCTCCCCATCACAGGTGTGTGATAGCCCCAAACTGTCTCCCCATCACAGGTGAGTGACGGCTCCCAGCTCTCTCCGAATTACAGGTATATGAGCCCCCAGCAGTCTCCATATCACAGGTATGTGACAACGCCAAGCTCTCTCCCCATCACAGGTGTGTTACCGTCCCCAGTTGTCTCCATATCACAGGTGCGTGAAAGCCCCCAGCTCTCTCCCCTTCACCAATGGGTGAGAGCCCCAAGCTCTCTCCTGATCACAGGTGAGTGACAGCCCCCAGCTCTCTCCCCATCACAGGTGTTTGATATTCCATATCTCTCTCCCCATCACAGGTGTGTGACAGTCCCCAGCTCTCTCCCCATCACAGGTATGTGACAGCTCCCAGCTGTCAGAGCATCACAGATATTTGACAGCCCCAGCTGTCTCAGCACAACGGGTATGTGACAGTCCCCATCACTCTCCCCATCACAGGTGTGTCACAGCCCCCAGCTCTCTCCCCATCACAGGTGAGTGACGGCCCCCAGCTGTCTCCCCATCACATGTATGTGACAGCCCCCAGCTGTCTCCGCATCAAAGGTGCCTGACAGCCCCCAACTCTCTCCGCATCACTGGTATGTTAACGCCCCCAGCGGTCTGCACATCACAGGTGTGTGAACGTCCCCAGTTTTCTCCATATCACAGGTGCATGAAAGCCCCCAGCTCTCTCCCCTTCACATGTGGGTGACAGCCCCAAGCTCTCTCCTGATCACAGGTGAGTGACAGCCCCCAGCTCTCTCCCCATCACAGGTATGTGACAGCCCCCACCTGTGTCCACATCACAGGTATGTGACAGCCCCCAGCTCTCTACCCATCAGAGCTATATGACATCCCCCAGCAGTCACTGCATCACAGTTGCCTGACAGCCCCCAGCTTTCTCCCTATCATAGGTATGTGACAGCCCCCAGCTATCTCCACATCACAGGTATGTGACAACGCAAAGCTCTTTCCCCATCACATTTGTGTGACCATCCCCAGCTGTCTCCATATCACAGGGTTGTGAAAGTTCCTCGCTCTCTCCCCTTCACAGGTGGGTGACAGCCCCCAGCTCTAGCCCCATCAAAATTGATTGACAGACCCCATCTCTTTCCACATCACAAGTGAGTGTCAGCCCCAAGCTCTCCTCCCATCACAGGTGAGTGACGGCCCCCAGCTGTCTCCCCATCACAGGTAAGTGACAGCCCCCAGCTCTCTCTTCATCACAGGTATGTGAAAGAAACCAGCTGTCTCCGCATCACAGGTATCTGACAGTCCCCATCTCTTTCCCCATCACAGGTGCGTGACAGCCCCCAGCACTCTCCCCATCACAGGTATGTTACAGCCGCCACCTGTCTCCACATCAAAAGTATGTGACAACCACCAGCTCTCTCCCCATCATAGGTGTTTGACAGTCCCCATATCTCTCCTTGTCACAGGTGTGTGACCGTGCCCAGCTCTCTGCATATAACAGGTGATTGAGATCCCCCACCTCTCTTCCCATTTCAGGTGAGTAAGAGACCCCAGCTCACGCCCCATCCCAGGTATGTTACAGCCGCCACCTGTCTCCACATCACAAGTATGTGACAACCACCAGCTCTCTCCCCATCATATGTTTTTGACAGTCCCCATCTCTCTCCCCGTAACAGGTGTGTGACAGCCGCCAGGTCTCTCCCCATCACAGGTATATTATAGCCGCCAGCTGTCTTCACATCACAGGTATGTGACAGCCCCCAGCTTTCTCCACATCACAGGTATGTAACAGCCACCAGGTTTTTCCGCATCACAAGTATGTAACAGCCCCCTGCTGTCTCCGCATCACAGGTGCCTGACAGCCCCCAACGTTCTCCCCATTACCGTTATGTGACAGACCCAAAGTCTCTCTCCATCACAGGTGTTTGACTGTCCCCATAACTCTGCCCATCACAGGTGTGTGACAGCCGCCAGGTCTCTCCCCATCACTGGTGCGTGACAGCCACCAGCTCTCTACCCATCACAGGTGAGTGACAGCCACCAGCACTCTCCCCATCACAGGTATTTGAGAGCCCCCAGTTGTCTCTGCATCACAGTTGCCCGACAGCCCCCAACTCTCTCCCTATCACAGGTATTTGACAGCCCCCATCTCTCTTCCCATTACAGGTGAGTAAAAGACCCCAGCTCTCTCCCCATCACAGGTATGCGACAGCCTCCAGCTGTCCCCGCCTCACAGGTGTTTGACAGTCCCCATCTCTCTCCTCATCACACGTATGTGACAGCCCCCAACTCTCTCCCCATCACAGGTGAGTGACAGTCCCCATCTCTCTCCTCATCACACGTATGTGACAGCCCCCAACTCTCTCCACATCACAGGTGTGTGACAGTCCCCAGCTGTGTCCGCATCACAGGTGCCTGAAAGCCCCCAACTCTCTCCCCATCACAGGTATGTGACAGCCTCCAGTTGTCTCCACATCACAGGTATGTGACAGACCCCAGCTCTCTCCCCATCACAGGTGTTTGACAGTCCCCATCTCACGCTCCATCACAGGTGTGTGACAGCCCACAGCTCTCCCTCCATCACAGGTGTGTGACCGTCCCCATCTATCTCCATATCACAGGTGCGTGACTATGCCCAGCTCTCTCCCCTTCACAGGTGGGTGACAGCCCCAAGCTCTCTCCTGATCACAGGTGAGTCACAGCCCCCAGCTCTCTCCCCATCACAGGTGACTGACATCCCCCATCTCTCTTCCCATCTCAGGTGAGTAACCGCCCTCAGCTCTCTCCTCATCATAGGTATATGAAAGCCCCCACTGTAACAGCATCACAGGTATCTTACAGTCCCCATCTCTCTCCCCATCACAGGTGTGTGATAGCCCCAAACTGTCTCCCCATCACAGGTGAGTGACGGCTCCCAGCTCTCTCCGAATTACAGGTATATGAGCCCCCAGCAGTCTCCATATCACAGGTATGTGACAACGCCAAGCTCTCTCCCCATCACAGGTGTGTTACCGTCCCCAGTTGTCTCCATATCACAGGTGCGTGAAAGCCCCCAGCTCTCTCCCCTTCACCAATGGGTGAGAGCCCCAAGCTCTCTCCTGATCACAGGTGAGTGACAGCCCCCAGCTCTCTCCCCATCACAGGTGTTTGATATTCCATATCTCTCTCCCCATCACAGGTGTGTGACAGTCCCCAGCTCTCTCCCCATCACAGGTATGTGACAGCTCCCAGCTGTCAGAGCATCACAGATATTTGACAGCCCCAGCTGTCTCAGCACAACGGGTATGTGACAGTCCCCATCACTCTCCCCATCACAGGTGTGTCACAGCCCCCAGCTCTCTCCCCATCACAGGTGAGTGACGGCCCCCAGCTGTCTCCCCATCACATGTATGTGACAGCCCCCAGCTGTCTCCGCATCAAAGGTGCCTGACAGCCCCCAACTCTCTCCGCATCACTGGTATGTTAACGCCCCCAGCGGTCTGCACATCACAGGTGTGTGAACGTCCCCAGTTTTCTCCATATCACAGGTGCATGAAAGCCCCCAGCTCTCTCCCCTTCACATGTGGGTGACAGCCCCAAGCTCTCTCCTGATCACAGGTGAGTGACAGCCCCCAGCTCTCTCCCCATCACAGGTATGTGACAGCCCCCACCTGTGTCCACATCACAGGTATGTGACAGCCCCCAGCTCTCTACCCATCAGAGCTATATGACATCCCCCAGCAGTCACTGCATCACAGTTGCCTGACAGCCCCCAGCTTTCTCCCTATCATAGGTATGTGACAGCCCCCAGCTATCTCCACATCACAGGTATGTGACAACGCAAAGCTCTTTCCCCATCACATTTGTGTGACCATCCCCAGCTGTCTCCATATCACAGGGTTGTGAAAGTTCCTCGCTCTCTCCCCTTCACAGGTGGGTGACAGCCCCCAGCTCTAGCCCCATCAAAATTGATTGAGAGACCCCATCTCTTTCCACATCACAAGTGAGTGTCAGCCCCAAGCTCTCCTCCCATCACAGGTGAGTGACGGCCCCCAGCTGTCTCCCCATCACAGGTAAGTGACAGCCCCCAGCTCTCTCTTCATCACAGGTATGTGAAAGAAACCAGCTGTCTCCGCATCACAGGTATCTGACAGTCCCCATCTCTTTCCCCATCA
Source organism: Balaenoptera physalus (assembly GCF_965194825.1). Taxonomy (NCBI): domain Eukaryota; kingdom Metazoa; phylum Chordata; class Mammalia; order Artiodactyla; family Balaenopteridae; genus Balaenoptera; species Balaenoptera physalus. Next base: position 56,479 of record NW_028125025.1, read on the forward strand.
CAGGTGCGTGACAGCCCCCAGCACTCTCCCCATCACAGGTATGTTACAGCCGCCACCTGTCTCCACATCAAAAGTATGTGACAACCACCAGCTCTCTCCCCATCATAGGTGTTTGACAGTCCCCATATCTCTCCTTGTCACAGGTGTGTGACCGTGCCCAGCTCTCTGCATATAACAGGTGATTGAGATCCCCCACCTCTATTCCCATTTCAGGTGAGTAAGAGACCCCAGCTCACGCCCCATCCCAGGTATGTTACAGCCGCCACCTGTCTCCACATCACAAGTATGTGACAACCACCAGCTCTCTCCCCATCATATGTTTTTGACAGTCCCCATCTCTCTCCCCGTAACAGGTGTGTGACAGCCGCCAGGTCTCTCCCCATCACAGGTATATTATAGCCGCCAGCTGTCTTCACATCACAGGTATGTGACAGCCCCCAGCTTTCTCCACATCACAGGTATGTAACAGCCACCAGGTTTTTCCGCATCACAAGTATGTAACAGCCCCCTGCTGTCTCCGCATCACAGGTGCCTGACAGCCCCCAACGTTCTCCCCATTACCGTTATGTGACAGACCCAAAGTCTCTCTCCATCACAGGTGTTTGACTGTCCCCATAACTCTGCCCATCACAGGTGTGTGACAGCCGCCAGGTCTCTCCCCATCACTGGTGCGTGACAGCCACCAGCTCTCTACCCATCACAGGTGAGTGACAGCCACCAGCACTCTCCCCATCACAGGTATTTGAGAGCCCCCAGTTGTCTCTGCATCACAGTTGCCCGACAGCCCCCAACTCTCTCCCTATCACAGGTATTTGACAGCCCCCATCTCTCTTCCCATTACAGGTGAGTAAAAGACCCCAGCTCTCTCCCCATCACAGGTATGCGACAGCCTCCAGCTGTCCCCGCCTCACAGGTGTTTGACAGTCCCCATCTCTCTCCTCATCACACGTATGTGACAGCCCCCAACTCTCTCCCCATCACAGGTGAGTGACAGTCCCCATCTCTCTCCTCATCACACGTATGTGACAGCCCCCAACTCTCTCCACATCACAGGTGTGTGACAGTCCCCAGCTGTGTCCGCATCACAGGTGCCTGAAAGCCCCCAACTCTCTCCCCATCACAGGTATGTGACAGCCTCCAGTTGTCTCCACATCACAGGTATGTGACAGACCCCAGCTCTCTCCCCATCACAGGTGTTTGACAGTCCCCATCTCACGCTCCATCACAGGTGTGTGACAGCCCACAGCTCTCCCTCCATCACAGGTGTGTGACCGTCCCCATCTATCTCCATATCACAGGTGCGTGACTATGCCCAGCTCTCTCCCCTTCACAGGTGGGTGACAGCCCCAAGCTCTCTCCTGATCACAGGTGAGTCACAGCCCCCAGCTCTCTCCCCATCACAGGTGACTGACATCCCCCATCTCTCTTCCCATCTCAGGTGAGTAACCGCCCTCAGCTCTCTCCTCATCATAGGTATATGAAAGCCCCCACTGTAACAGCATCACAGGTATCTTACAGTCCCCATCTCTCTCCCCATCACAGGTGTGTGATAGCCCCAAACTGTCTCCCCATCACAGGTGAGTGACGGCTCCCAGCTCTCTCCGAATTACAGGTATATGAGCCCCCAGCAGTCTCCATATCACAGGTATGTGACAACGCCAAGCTCTCTCCCCATCACAGGTGTGTTACCGTCCCCAGTTGTCTCCATATCACAGGTGCGTGAAAGCCCCCAGCTCTCTCCCCTTCACCAATGGGTGAGAGCCCCAAGCTCTCTCCTGATCACAGGTGAGTGACAGCCCCCAGCTCTCTCCCCATCACAGGTGTTTGATATTCCATATCTCTCTCCCCATCACAGGTGTGTGACAGTCCCCAGCTCTCTCCCCATCACAGGTATGTGACAGCTCCCAGCTGTCAGAGCATCACAGATATTTGACAGCCCCAGCTGTCTCAGCACAACGGGTATGTGACAGTCCCCATCACTCTCCCCATCACAGGTGTGTCACAGCCCCCAGCTCTCTCCCCATCACAGGTGAGTGACGGCCCCCAGCTGTCTCCCCATCACATGTATGTGACAGCCCCCAGCTGTCTCCGCATCAAAGGTGCCTGACAGCCCCCAACTCTCTCCGCATCACTGGTATGTTAACGCCCCCAGCGGTCTGCACATCACAGGTGTGTGAACGTCCCCAGTTTTCTCCATATCACAGGTGCATGAAAGCCCCCAGCTCTCTCCCCTTCACATGTGGGTGACAGCCCCAAGCTCTCTCCTGATCACAGGTGAGTGACAGCCCCCAGCTCTCTCCCCATCACAGGTATGTGACAGCCCCCACCTGTGTCCACATCACAGATATGTGACAGCCCCCAGCTCTCTACCCATCAGAGCTATATGACATCCCCCAGCAGTCACTGCATCACAGTTGCCTGACAGCCCCCAGCTTTCTCCCTATCATAGGTATGTGACAGCCCCCAGCTATCTCCACATCACAGGTATGTGACAACGCAAAGCTCTTTCCCCATCACATTTGTGTGACCATCCCCAGCTGTCTCCATATCACAGGGTTGTGAAAGTTCCTCGCTCTCTCCCCTTCACAGGTGGGTGACAGCCCCCAGCTCTAGCCTCATCAAAATTGATTGACAGACCCCATCTCTTTCCACATCACAAGTGAGTGTCAGCCCCAAGCTCTCCTCCCATCACAGGTGAGTGACGGCCCCCAGCTGTCTCCCCATCACAGGTAAGTGACAGCCCCCAGCTCTCTCTTCATCACAGGTATGTGAAAGAAACCAGCTGTCTCCGCATCACAGGTATCTGACAGTCCCCATCTCTTTCCCCATCACAGGTGCGTGACAGCCCCCAGCACTCTCCCCATCACAGGTATGTTACAGCCGCCACCTGTCTCCACATCAAAAGTATGTGACAACCACCAGCTCTCTCCCCATCATAGGTGTTTGACAGTCCCCATATCTCTCCTTGTCACAGGTGTGTGACCGTGCCCAGCTCTCTGCATATAACAGGTGATTGAGATCCCCCACCTCTATTCCCATTTCAGGTGAGTAAGAGACCCCAGCTCACGCCCCATCCCAGGTATGTTACAGCCGCCACCTGTCTCCACATCACAAGTATGTGACAACCACCAGCTCTCTCCCCATCATATGTTTTTGACAGTCCCCATCTCTCTCCCCGTAACAGGTGTGTGACAGCCGCCAGGTCTCTCCCCATCACAGGTATATTATAGCCGCCAGCTGTCTTCACATCACAGGTATGTGACAGCCCCCAGCTTTCTCCACATCACAGGTATGTAACAGCCACCAGGTTTTTCCGCATCACAAGTATGTAACAGCCCCCTGCTGTCTCCGCATCACAGGTGCCTGACAGCCCCCAACGTTCTCCCCATTACCGTTATGTGACAGACCCAAAGTCTCTCTCCATCACAGGTGTTTGACTGTCCCCATAACTCTGCCCATCACAGGTGTGTGACAGCCGCCAGGTCTCTCCCCATCACTGGTGCGTGACAGCCACCAGCTCTCTACCCATCACAGGTGAGTGACAGCCACCAGCACTCTCCCCATCACAGGTATTTGAGAGCCCCCAGTTGTCTCTGCATCACAGTTGCCCGACAGCCCCCAACTCTCTCCCTATCACAGGTATTTGACAGCCCCCATCTCTCTTCCCATTACAGGTGAGTAAAAGACCCCAGCTCTCTCCCCATCACAGGTATGCGACAGCCTCCAGCTGTCCCCGCCTCACAGGTGTTTGACAGTCCCCATCTCTCTCCTCATCACACGTATGTGACAGCCCCCAACTCTCTCCCCATCACAGGTGAGTGACAGTCCCCAGCTCTCTCCCCTTCTGACGTATTTGACAGCCCCCAGCTGTTACCTCATCAAAGTTGCCTGTCAGCCCCCAATTCCCTCCCCATCACAGGTGTGTGACCGCCTCCAGCACTCTCCCCATCACAGGTATGTGACAGCCCCATCTTTCTTCCCATCACAGCTGAGTAAGAGCCCCCAGCTCTCTCCCTATCACAGGTATGTTACAGCCGCCACCTGTCTCCTGATCACAGGTATGTGACAACAACCAGCTCTCTCCCCATCATAGGTGTTTGACAGTCCCCATCTCTCTCCCCGTCACAGGTGTGTGACCGTCCCCATCTCTCTCCCCTTCACAGGTGTTTGACAGTCCCCATCTCTCTCCCCATCACAGGTGTGTGAAACTACCCAGCTCTCTCCCCATCACAGGTATGTAACTGCCTCTATCTCTCTCCCCATCACCGGTGAGTGACAGCCCCCAGCTATCTCCCCATCACAGGTGTGTGACAGCCCCCATCTCTCTCCCCATCACAGGTGAGTCACAGCCCCCAGCTGTCTCCCCATCACAAGTATGTGACAGCCCACAGCTGTCTGCACATCACAGGTGCATGACAGCCCCCAGCTCTCTCCCCATCTCAGGTATGTGACACCCCCCTGCTCTCTCCCCATCACAGGTATGTGACAGCCCCCAGCTGTCTCCACATCACAGGTATGTGACAGCCCCCAGCTGTGTCCCCATTATAGGTATATAACAACCCCCAGCTGTCTCCACATCACGTGTATGTGACAATCACAAGCTCTCTCCCCATCACAGGTGTGTGACTGTCCCCAGCTGTCTCCATATCACAGTTGCGTGACAGCCCGCTACCCTCTCCCCTTCACAGATGGGTGACAGCCCCCATCTCTCTCCCCATCACGGGTATGTGACAGTCCGCATCACTCTCCCCATCACTTCTATGTGACAACCCCCAGCTGTCTCCACATCACAAGTGTGTGACAGCCCGAAGCTCTCTCCCCATCACCGGTGTGTGACACTCCCCATCTGTCTCCATATCACATGTGCCTGACAGCCCCCCGCTCTCTCCCCATCACAGGTAGGTGATAGCCCCTATCTCTCTCCCAATCTCAGGTAGGTGACAGCCCCCACCTCTCTCCCCATCACAGGTGAGTCACAGCCCCCAGCTGTCTCCCCATCACAAGTATGTGACTGCTCCCAGGTCTCTCCCCATCACAGGTATGTGAAAATCCCCAGCTGTCTCCGCCCCACAGGTGCCTGACAGCCCCCAACTCTCTCCCCATCACAGGTAGGTGACAGCCCACAGCTGTCTCCACATCACAGCTATGTGACAGCCCCCAGCTGTCTCCCCATCACCGGTATGTGGCAGCCCCCAGCTGTCTTCCCATCACAGGGGTGTGACAGCCCTCAGCTCTCTCCCTATCACAGGTGTGTGACAGCCCCCCTTCTCTTCTGGTCACCCCTCCCCCATTTGGCCACAGCCTCCTCCTTCCCGACGCCCCACAAAATCCTCACATCTACTCAGTTTTCCCTGAGACCCAAACTTCCCCAATGTAAGGTATAGTCAGAGCCAAACCTTGTTCTCGAGAACAGAGTGTTTGTTTGCTGGGCTGCTATGCTCCGTGCTCTTCTACAGAACATATCTTCCATGGTTTCTGTCTCTACATGGCTGTTTGTCCTTGATCCTGTCACCAGATCCCTTAGGATCTCAGACCGCTGACCTACAAAACTAGACCAGACCCAATGCCCTCTAAAGCCCCTTCTATTTCTGAAACCATGATTCTATGTGTTTTCTCCACATTAGTCTCCCCCGGTCCTCTCTGTGACCCTTTTGTGTACCGTGTGAAAGTTTAGGGTCATACAGGTATTCTGTTGTTCCTCCCTCTGGATCTTCAGGTGAGGCCACACACCTGTGTCTTGTTGACACCTCCCCCGAAAGGTTTCACTGTATTTGTCCTCTCCTAAATGAAAGTCATGAATGAATCACCAATCCCCAAATTCCCTGGCAAATGCCTGTGCTATCAGACAGAGCCTGTGAAAACAGCCTAAATCAAGCCTGTCCTTTGCAGAAGAGATTTCCGACTTAACCATGCAGATTGCAGAAATGAGCAAGAATCTTCAGGAAGTGGAGAAGACCAGGAAGCAAGTGCAGCGAGAAAAGTCAGACCTCCAGGCTGCCCTGGAAGAGATGGAGGCACGTGTCTGAAATGTGAAGGAGGGCGGGGCGCTGTGGAAGGGGACTAGACCACCCCCAGTGGCCCTTCCTGCAGTAGGCTCTGTGTCTCCAATGGGAAGAATCCAGCCCCAACCCCGCCCTGGGGGGGACCAGCTGCTCTCTGCTGCCTCGCCTCATGGGTGTTCTCTACTCCATCGTATTTCTCCTATTGAATAAATAAACTTGTTCATTATGTCCTCAACGTCTTCCTCTCAGAAAGCAAGAACTCAATCAATCAATCACTAAACATCCAGAGAGCCAGCTCAGAATCCCTTAGTTTTAACAGAGAGTTATACACGGTCATCTTTGGCTGCTGGGAATTCTGTGTGGTCCAAAGAGTGCAGGATCCTGATGCTATCACCAGCTGTGGCCAGAGAGGGGCGGATGCTTAAGAGGGTCTAGGGAAATTTACCCTATGCAGGATAACAGGAGAGCAATTCCTCTGTCTTTCTCTGTCTTTTTTGAGAAGAGGTTGGCTCCTGACTTATGGTCACTATTTAAAAAGACACAGTAATCAAAATTTTTACTAATTGAAAACGATGCTCTGTCCTCCTCAAGACATAAGATTGTTAACAACAAAGCTTCAGTTCTAGTTTCATTACTAGTAACAATTTGGGAGCAAACTCTTTGACCTTCTTGAGTACTGTTCTATTTATTTGTAAAATGAGCCTAATAATACCCTTTTTATCATAATGGGGATGAAAAACCTCATTCAAGAAGGTGGCTGCCCCCGGCAATCCCAATCACTCCTATACTTTTATCAGGGTTCCTTGCAGCATGAAGAGGGCAAGATTTTGCGTGTCCAGCTAGAGTTGAACCAGCTGAAATCTGAGCTTGACTGCAAGATCATTGAGAAGGAAGAAGAAATCGAGAAGCTGAAAAGAAACAGCGGGCAGCAAAGGCCATGCAGAGTGTGCTGGATGCTGAGATCCGGAGCCGGAATGTTGCTCTGAGGCTGAAGAAGAAGATGGAGAGAGACCTCAGTGAGATGGAGATTCAGCTGGGCCACTCCAACCGCCAGGTGGCAGAGACCCAGAAACACCTGTGCTCAGTCCAGAGCCAGCTCAAGGTGAGTGCACGGCCCCTGGAGGACCTGGCGGGACCTCAGCCTGCCCTGGGCTCCGGTCTCACCCCTGGTTTCTCGTGAAGGACTCCCAGCTGCATCTGGATGATGCCCTGAGGAGCAACGAGGACCTTAAGGAGCAGCTGGCCCTCGTGGAGCGCAGGAATGGCCTCTTGCTGGAGGAGCCGGAGGAGAGGAAGGTGGCCCTGGCGCGGACGGAGCGCACCCGCAAGCTGGCGGAGCGCGAGCTGCTGGAGGCCAGCGACCGCATGCAGCTCCTTCAACCCCACGTGTGTCCGTCCTCACTCCACTCTGGGTCCACCCTGGAGGCAGGCAGGACCCAGGCTTGATGGAGAGGAGATCCCACCACTCCTTCCAGGCTAGTGGTCAAGACAAACTTTCATTAGGCCTAGTTCTCGGAATAACTTGGTCTCTAGATGGACAGATTGCTGAGCTTTCTTTTATCTGAAGATAAAAGATCATGGGGAAATCAGAGCAAGGCATGACAAATTATTGCATATAAGGGCTGGAAGAGGCTTCACAGAGGTGGTAACATTTAAGCTGCAAGCTTAGAAAATTAGGATTGTCTTTTGAAATAATTACTTTTAGGAAAGTTAAAGAATTTCTTGTTTCATTTCTTATTTTTTTGGACCACACCACATGGCATAAGGGATCTTAGTTCCCCAACCAGGGATCGAACCCGCACCCTGCGTGGTGGAAACACAAAGCCCTAATCACTGGACCGCCAGGGAATTCCCCCAAAATTCCTTGCTTTAAAAACTATTTTTTGAATTAGCCAAAAAACTAGAAAAATACCAACCATATTGTTAGCATTTTGGGGATCTCCTATTCTAGGTTCTTGTTTCTATACATAAATATGCTATTTTTTGTAAACGTGATCAATCCTTTTGCAACTTTTTTTCATTTAACAACGTGTTGTGAACATATTTCTATATTTTAAAATAGTTTCCTATGATAGTTTTTAATGGCAGAAAAGCAGTCCATTTTAGTTGTGTATTATGGCACATTTATTTAATCAGTCTTCTACGGTTGGATATTTTTAGACTGTTCCCAATAAAAATTTTTAGGATTAGAAGATTGTATGACTAACTTCTTCATAACTAAATTTTCACATATATCCATGATTACTATTTCCTTAATATTCCTAAAAGTAAGTAAATTCCTGGAAGTATATATTCATGGTCAAAACAGCAAAGACATTTATGATATGTTGTAAATTGGTCTTTAACAAAGTTGTCCCAATTTTTACTCCCATGGGGAAAAGAAGTGAGAGTGCTTAGCTATTATTTTTTTTAATCTTCACCGATTTTATGGTTGGAAATGCCTCATTTTAAAAATTCTTATTTGTTTGATTACTAATGAGGTGGAACATTTTTGTCGTATTTGTTGGCTATTTGTATTTCTTCTGGTGTGTCTTAGCTATTTGTACTTTTGCCCTTTTTTCTTAATGATTTGTCTTTTTTACATATTAAGGAAGGAAATATTTTTTCAGTAATGCACATTGCAAATGTTTTCTCGTTTGTCATCAACCTAACAACTCTGTACAATGTTTTGATCATGAGAATTATTTTTCATTTCACATAGTTATGTCAACCATTTCCTTGTTCCAGCACCTTTAACTAAATAATTTATCCTTCCTCAAATATTTGAATGTCCACATTTATCATTTACTCACTTCTTTTATGTACAATTCTCGGGCCTGTTCTGGGATATCTGTCCTATCAAAAATGAAAGTCTTTTTAATTTTTTTTTTCACCTGTGTGAAAAATAAGAAATGGAACGTTCTCGAGCTTGACTTCTTTCCCCACCCAACCCTCTCCCTTCCAATCGTTGTAAGTGTCCAAATGTAGCCCGAACCTCTTATCTAATTTTTCTTGTAGAACACGTGCCTGATAAATACCAAGAAAAAACTGGCAGCTGACATAGCCCAATGCCAGGCAGAGGTGGAGAAGTCTATCCAGGAGTCCAAAAATGCAGAGGAGAAGGCCAAGAAGGCCGTCACGGATGTGCACTCCATTCTTTCTTATCAGAGATGCTGTCTGGAGATAAGAAAGGGGCTTCTACGCCGCCCCTTTGGGACCTGCAAGTAGGTTTCCTCTCCTCACCCCTGCATTCAGTCAGTGGTGGCTTCCCGGAGAGACGGAAGGAGACGGAGCCTCAGCAGAGGCAAAGTGGGAGGGGAACCATGCAGCATCAGTGGTGGCTGCGGGAAGGAGGAAAGCATCAGCGTGCCTAGTACCAGCCTCACAGCACCCTCCGTGTGCCCGCATAGGCGGGGTGGGTGGCCCACTGATGCCTCTTGTGAACTTAACCAGGCGGCCATGATGGCCGAGGTGCTGACAGAGAAGGAGCAGGACACCAGCGCCCACCTGGCACGGATGAAGAAGCACCTGGAGCAGACGGTGAAGGACCTGCAGCACCGCCTGGACGAGGCTGAGCAGCTGGCCTTGAAGGGCGGCAAGAAGCACATCCAGAAGCTGGAGGCCAGTGTGGGTCTCTCAATCTCTCTGAATCCGGGAAGTGAAAACGGCACTCCCCGATCCTTCTCTCTTCTTGTATATTGACTCCCAACCTTATCCTGTGGCTGGGGACAGCCACCCAATATCGTCAGTAGGTCCTGAGTTAATTAACATCCCCCAAGACTGACTATATAAGTATCTTTCTTGATTGTAGGTACGTGAGCTTGAAGGAGAGGTAGGTTGAAAGTGAGCAGAAACGTAATGCTGAGGCTGTTAAAGGTTTGCGGAAACACGAGAGAAGAGTAAAGGAACTCACCTACCAGGTAAGGGGAAGAGCTTTCTAGAATATCCAGACTTCCTGAACAAAGGGAAATTGAAAACCTGGTGACTATGTCGTACTCACAAATAGCTACATGTTAACTTGATATACATAAGGGGCAAATGACACAATCACCTATCACAGACCCTTTCCTAAGCTAGGAAAATCAGGAAGGCCTTTAGAAAATCGTGTAAGTAAGGAAAGAATACAGGTTTCAAAGACAGATAAACTGGTATTAGTCCTACTTTGGCCTCTTACTTTTTAAACTCGGATAGGTTACCTAACACTCTCAACCTTAATTCATCACCTGTAAAATAGAATAAAAACATCTACTCACCAGAGTAGGGAGGTAAGGATTAGAGACGTGTATAACTGTCCAATATAGTGCCTGCACACAGTGGACATTAAACAAGAGTGGCTACTGTTAATACTATGAAGGAAGCCTCAGAGTGGACCACATTTACCCCAGGCCCACCTGCCATCATATCAAAGTGATTTACTTCACCACCTGTAGTGGGTTGATTTTGTTGGATTCAATGCAGACCATTTTTGTCAAACTTCCAGACTGAGGAAGACCGCAAGAATGTTCTCAGGCTGCAAGACCTGGTAGATAAATTACAGGCAAAGGTGAAATCATACAAGAGACAAGCTGAGGAGGCTGTAAGTATCTTTAAGCCCTTGAGGGAAGAAGAAAACTTCGTTGGGGGTAGAAAGTATATTAAGAGAATGTGTTAATGAGAAAGAAAGAGACCAAGTAAGAATATGTCATTCTTATTTTAAGAGAGATGATATAAATATGAATTTACCCCCAAATCCTAATTATAGAATAAGACCTCAAAACGAGATATTTTTATTATTAAGCAATTTGTAGGGGGTGGGGGAAAAAAAGAAAATTCCAAATAACCCACCTTACTTGATAGCTGCAAAGAATATCCAGCAGAAAATCTAACACCATGATAAATATTCCTCTCCCTCTAGAAATGCACAAAATCAATTGTTCCCAAAAGCCAAACAGAAATCTTTTACCCCAGCTGACTCCTTCCCTCACTACCACTGTCATCAGCAGGGACTTATCCCTGCACATTCGCTGTAGCAAATTAGGATGTGTTGGAAGGTTCTCCAGCTTCACTTTTCCTGGTTGTTCCCCACTCTTCCAGACACAGTGGAGTGGGAAAGAGGTAAGAAAAGGGAACACGAAAGGGAGAGGCACGAATGGTAGTAAGTCCAACCAACAAAGGGCATACTTTCTTCCTATCCCCATCCCCCCACCCGCAGCGTCTCTGTATACCAGAGTCAAAATATATGGCAAAAACATTTCAACTGGGATTTTCCCGAAGTTAGAATTTGACCTTACATTTATTGTCTAACCTCTGTGAGCGAGCGCACATGGGTCTCTTCCTCCTTTTCACTCAGTCCATACATCGTAAATAGACTTCACGTATACCTGGGTTTGACATAATGAGCTCGTCTCTTCCATTTCAAAACTATTTCTTCTTTCATTCTTTAGAATAAAAAATGTAATTGAAGTTACAACTTCTGTCTGCATTTGAAATCAGATATGACAAACAAACCGTAAGAAGAAAATATCTGAGTTGAGAAAATAATCCTGTTTGTGAAAAGTGCAATGAGAACCACAAAGTCTAACTCTCACAACTCTATTCTTAGGAGGAACAATCCAATGCTAATCTTGCCAGGTTCCGCAAGCTCCAGCACGAGCTGGAGGAGGCCGAGGAACGGGCTGACATTGCCGAGTCCCAGGTCAACAAGCTGCGGGTGAAGAGCCGGGAGATTCACACACAAGTCAGTGCAGAATGAACACATCTGCCTGATGCTGCCAAGGGGCTGAAGAAATGCACAAAATGTGCTATTTTGGGTCACTTGCTTTGTGATGTTTTTCTCTTCATGTTGAATAAATAAAAACTACAGTGAACTGATAAACTGAACCAGACTTATTTACTTCCAAAATTATTTATTCTCAAACACAGTTCTCACCTAGCTATTATTTTTTAACATTATATATGGCTTTGTGGAACATTCAATATCTGTACCTCCCTCACCACCCCGCATCCCTGTTCCCATCTCCAGCTCCACCACACACACACACAATTACCTTTTACTGGACTTAATTTTATTAAATCTCTCTAGACTGTTACAAATGACTAAGGAAACCACTCATGGAGGTTACCCCTTCAGACAGGACACACTCATGCACCCACTGAACAGGTGGTTACTGAGCATCTACTATGCGCCGGGCACTGCTCTCAGTACTATGGGAATAGCAGTGAACAAAGCATACTTCCCTCCCTCTGGGAACTTATATTCTGCAAGGAAAGAAAGGCAGACAACAAATAAGAAGCTGTGTCTACTATATTTAAAATAGATAATCAACAAGAACCTACTGTATAGCACAGGGAACTCGGCTCAGTATTCTGTAATAACCTAAACGGGAAAAGAATTCGAAAAAGAATGGACACTTGTATGGGTATAAATGATTCACTCTGCTGTACACCTGTAACTAACACATCATTGTTAATCAACTATACTCCAACATAAAATTTTTGTAAAAAGATCTACAAAAAAAATAAGAAGCTGTGTAATGTGTCAGGTAAGTGCTCATGAGAAATGAAAAAAGTAAGAGGGAGGCAGTTAGTACTTTGTAGAGAGGAGTCAAGCAAGGCCTCTCTAAGAAAAACACATTTGAGCTGAGACCTGAAGGAGGCAAGAGTATTCCAGGCAGAGGGAACAAAAGAAAATGCAAAGGCCCTGAGGCAGGGGCAGTTTGGCATGTCCCAGGGACAGGAAGGAGGCCAGCAGGGCTAGAGGAGAATGAGCAAGATAGTTACGGCATAAGAGAGGAACCTGGGACCCCAGGGATCATGTAGGGCTTCAGGGCCACCTGAAGACTTTTTTCTTCACTCAGAGTGAGATGGGAAATCTTTGGAGTGTTTTGAGCAGAGGAGTGATATTAACACACATTTTAAAAGAATCACTCTGGGGACTTCCCTGGTGGTGCAGTGGTTGAGAATCTGCCTGCCAATGCAGGGGACACGGGTTCGAGCCCTGGTCCTGGAAGATCCCACATGCCGCGGAGCAACTAAGCCCATGCACCACAACTACTAATCCTGTGCTCTAGAGCCCGCAAGCCACAACTACTGAGCCCACATGCTGCAACTACTGAAGCCCTCACACCTAGAGCCCGTGCTCCGCAACAAGAGAAGCCACTGCAATGAGAAGCCTCTGCACTGCAAGGGAGAGTAGCCCCCTCTCACCGCAACTAGAGAAAGCCCGTGCACAGCAAAGAAGACCCAACACAGCCAAAATGAATAAATAAATCTTTAAAAAAAAAGAATCACTCTGCTGCATTGAGAATACAATGAAGGGGGCAGAGGTAGAAACTGTGAGACCAGTTAGGAGTCTACTGCAAAATAAAAGATAAAAATGACAGTGGCTTAGACCAGAGAGATAGGCAGTGGGAGATGACGAGAAGCAGATGGATTCTAGATGTACTGTGAAGGTAGCGCACATAGGGTTTTCTGACAGATTGGATGGATGAGTGGGTGAGGGTGAGAGAGAGAGAGAGAGAGAGAGAGAGAGAAAGGACTTATGAAAAGAGGAAGAATAAAACAAGAAAGATTTAGTGCAGTATAAACATGAGAAGTTTGGTATCTAGAAAGAGAGGAAGCAGTAGAACAAAAACGCAATCTAGACAAAAATTGTACTTTATGCACTCCTGTCCCTCTTCCACCTTCTACCATCCACACTCCCTTGCCTCCCAACCCCTATCAGCCTCACTCCTTTACAGTATAAACTGCACAGGCCTCAATCGCAAAAATGTCTAAAATTAATAACAGTTTAAAACAAAAAAATTCAAAATACTCTCCTAAATTAAATTTTGGATCAAAGAGGCAACCAAAAGTAGAATCACAAAAACTTCTAGAAGTAAACATAAGAGTAAATCTTTGTGACCTTGGTTTACACAAAGATTTCTTAGATGCCAACACCAAAAGCACAAGCCATGAGAGAAAAAATTGATAAACTAGATTTCATCAAAATTCAGTTTCTGCACTTTGAAAAACACTGTTAAACAGAATGAAAGGACAAGCCACCGACTGAGAAAAAGTATTTGCAAATTATACCCCTGATAAAGGACTTGTGTCCAGAATACATACAGAAATCTATATCTTCACTAAAAAGAAAACAAATCACCCAATTTTTAAAGAGCCAAAAGATTTAAACAAACATTTCACCAAAGAAGATATACACAGAGCACATGAAAAATGCTCATCATGAATCATTAGGGGACTAAAAATTAAAACATAATGAGATATCACAACACACCTATTACAATGACTAAAAGTCCAAGTGTTGGCCAAGAGGTGGAGGTACTGGACCTCTCACACTGGCTAGTGGTCATGTAAAACATTTTGGAAAATAGTTTGGCAGCCTCTTAAAAAGTTAAGAAATTACCCATTTGTTCCAGTCGTTCCACTTCTAGGTATTTACTCAAGAGAAATGAAAACGTATGTCCACACAAATACTCACAGCATATTTATCTGTAATAGCCCCAACTGAAAACCACCCAAATGGCCATTAACAGGTGAATGGACAAACACATTGTGGTAAATCCATATAATGTAATACTACAAAATGATAAAAATAAACTATTGGGTTTCCCTGGTGGCGCAGTGGTTAAGAATCCGCCTGCCAATGTAGGGGACACGGGTTCGAGCCCTGGTCCAGGAAGATCCCACATGCCGTGGAGCAACTAAGTCCATGCACCACAACTACTGAGCCTGCGCTCTAGAGCCCGAGAGCCACAACTACTGAAGCCCACGCACCTAGAGCCCGTGCTTCACAACAAGAGAAGCCACCACAATGAGAAGCCCGCACATCGCAACGAAGAGTAGCCTCCGCTCGCCACAACCAGAGAAAAGCCCGCCCGCAGCAACGAAGACCCAACGCAGCCAGAAACAATAAATAAATAAAATAAATAAAATTTTTTAAAAAATGATAAATATAAACTATTAACACACACAAAAACATGGATGGATCTCAAAATAATAATGCTGATGGAAAGTAGCCAGACCAAAAATGTGTAGACTCTATTATTCCATTTATATAAAATTCTAGGGAAAAAAAATGAATCTATAGTGACTGAAAGCTGACTAGTGGTTGCCTAGGGATAGAGAGGCAGGATTTATGGGAGGCACAGAAGGACAGTAGGATGTATTACAAAAGACCAGGAGGAAACTTTGGGGGTGATGGACATGTTCATTATCTTGTTTCAGATGATGGTGTCACAGTGTATACATATGTCGAGACTCTTTAAATATGTACAGTTCATTATACATCAATTATATCCCCATAAAGCTGTTAAAAGTTTTCATTGGGGGAAATACTACAATTATAGTGCTTTGGGAAAATAATAATTAGGATATTGTATGTCAAACTTTAAAGCCAGAGTTATAATTTTTGATAGGAATTACATTAAATCTATTTACCAGTTTGGGGAAAATTAGCTTACTTACTATGTTGATTCTTCCAATTCGTGAATAAAGTATGTTTTTCCATTTATTCAGATCCTCTTCAATTTCTGTCTTCCTTGTTTTACAGTTTCCAGCATACAAGTCCTGTACATGTTTTGTTAGATTTACACCTAAATTCTTCTTTTTCTTTCTTTTTGTTTTTAAGTAATTGTAAATTGTATTGTATTTCTTTGTTGATTTTTTTTTTGTGGCTGCATTGGGCCTTCGTTGCTGCACGCAGGCTTTCTCTAGTTGCAGCGAGCGGGGGGCTACTCTTCATTGCGATGCGCGGGCTTCTCACTGCGGTGGCTTCTCTTGTTGTGGAGCACGGGCTCTAGGCACATGGGCTTCAGTAGTTGTGGCTCTCGGGCTCTAGAGCATAGGCTCAGTTGTTGTGGTGCACGGCCTGAGTTGCTCCATGGCATGTGGGATCTTCCCGGACCAGGGATCAAACCTGTGTCCCCTGCATTGGCAGGCAGATTTTTAACCACTGCGCCACCAGGGAAGTCCCTGTATTTCTAATTTCGGTGTCCACATGTTCACTGCTAGCATACAGCCTAAAGAAATACAACTGATTTTTGTATGTTTATGTTATACACTGAAACCCTACTGAACTCACTTCATAGTTTTGAGATTGGGGGGAAATTCTTTGGGATTTTCTACATCAACAATCATGTACCTCAGAAAACAACCACTTAAGGTGAATCTAAATTAATTAAAATGAAGTCCAAAATTACACAGTAAACTGTGGGGAAAAAGTCTGATTGGGATTTTATCATAAAAATCAAGCCAGAACTACTGAAATACATTTATTTTCTCTTATACTTCATAAGATTTACGTTATAACTGCATCTCTGTTAATTCTCAGAACAAAGAATGAATCAATGTTGGAGTTGGGAGGGAAGGAACATCCTTCTCACAATCTTGTATGATGTGGCACCCTTTATGTTTAACTTTTGCAATGCAATCATAAAGAATGTCCTTTTTTGCAAAAACTGTATCATGTCTTCATTGATATTTTAAGGGTCTTCCTAATCCTTTGATCCTAAACTCACTCTCTTGAAGCACTTATTAGATCATCACTGTCCATGTTCAGAACTTTATAATTATTAACTTGTTCAGTGCTGCTGCATCACCCTGGCCAGTGGCTTTGCAGAATTCAAGCAGGTTTCTAATACCACTTTCATCAACTTCATTAAATTCTGAAAATTTTGCAGTATTTGTCATTTTATTTTGCAGTCATGTTGCACTAACTATTGCATATTTACAACACCTGATAATCAGTATGCTCATGTACTAGGGGATAACAAAACTGACTCCATATCAGATCTGTTTCTTTTACTTTAACCTTTGTACTTCGTTTTTGCTACAACTTAATGTTGCCTATAGCCTGAAATATACAGGATAGCCAATTCTCAAGGCTCTGGCCTTTACAGGTGTAACACTTTTCCATTCATAGAGAGATAAAAAGTTGCAGAACAGAGAATAACATTTGTCTTGTTGGAGGTTTACAGGAACACCATGACCTGACCTAAGTGGACAGTGCAAGAGCAAAGGATTCCGACACCAAGTTTGCAACAGCTAACAACACTCTCTCCCCTTTTAGTATAAAAAAAGCCTGAATTCTACCTCAGGGAAGATCGTTCTAGCCCATCTTACCTGAGGACCCTAGCCCACCATCTTCTCGGTCTGCTGGCTTTCTGAATAAAGTCACTATTCCTTGCCCCAACCACTCGTCTCTCGATTTGTTGACCTGTTGTGCGGCAAGCAATATGAGCTTGGGCTCCGTAACGATCATTAGAGAATACTTATTGTTTTCTTATGCCACATCGCTACTGTGGAGACTCTAATAACAGGCATTGTACTACTGCAAACCTTAAAACAGTCATACCCTTTGCCCAGAAAGTCTATTCTATAAATATCGTCAAGATATGCATAAACATATGCACACATATGTTTACAGGAATATTTAAAAGAAAAAAAAATTAGCGCACCCTAAGTGCCCCAAAATAGAAAACTGAGTACAGTCATAGGATGGAACGATATGTAACTATTAAAAATCATGATGTAGAAGAAGAGTTAATATCATGATAAAATTTCCTATAATCTGTTAAGTTGTAAAGGCAGAATACAAAACCATGCTTACAGGCTGATACCCTAATTGTGTATTTGTTTAAAGCACGTGTTTAAAAAAAAAACTGTGTATGTGTTTACAAACATAAAAAAAAGTGTAAAAGGACTTAATCCAAATTCCGGTAGAGATTACTTCTATGCTAAAATCTTAGGAGTGATTTAACATTTTCCTTCAGTGTTTGATTATGTTTTTCAATCTTTCTACAATGTGTACCTCACTTTGGGAATTTTTTTAAAGGCTCGTATTTTTTAAATACAATAAATAAAAGGAACGTGCTTCTTAAGAGGACTTCATATCCAATTCTCATCAAAGACATGGGTATAACTGACAAGAGAAAGGTGAAGAGGAGAGGGTCATTTGATGGACGAGACCATTAGCACAACTACTAAAAGCTGTTGCCTTTCATCCAAGTTTTCGGTAAGCATTAACATTCCAGGGCTAACACAGCAGCTGTCGGTGAGCAAACTTAAATTTTGCCTCCTGGCTGTGACAGAGGTTTGGACACATGTTACATTGACACCAGTGTCCCCAGGCACCTTCACTGCGGACTTAGTCGGTCCCATTTTCCTAAGTGGGAAGCTGAAGAATCAGCTGTGGGCAGATGCAAAGAACCTTACTTCCTTAAGGATGGAATTTACCAGCCTGATTCCTTCCTCCTGGCTCCAAGCGCCACCAAGATGCTGCTCCCGGAGCCCACGAGAGAAAAGAAAGCCTCTTCGCTGATGAAGGAGAAAAATATTCCCCTTGGGGAACACACCCCAAACAGGGCTTTTCTTATATTATAGTAGCCTGACCTTCCCAAGAGGGCGGGCTATTTTCTCAGCTCCTCACAGAAACAACGGCTTATGGCTCTCTCTTGGGGCAACTGAGGTACAACACAGGGGGAGCCCTCAAATTATGAAAAATGTTGTTAGGAGGATGGATGGGAAGGGTGGTATCTTTGGAGCAACAGAATCATATTTTTTTCCGGTATATTCTGAAAAATAATTCTATTGATACCCACAGTTTTTAGTACCCAAAAATGGATTTAGCCCTATATATTACATAAGTATATGTATATGCAATGTAATAAAATGCCTATAAATGTACTGAAAAACTTCAAATGGAATTTGGCGACTTGAGAATTTTCAGAAATTTCCTTGCAGCCCAGTCACGTCAAGAGCCGGGGGTTCAAATTCCCTCGCCACTTCCGGCTTCACACCCTCCCACCACACGCACAGTTAAGCTCTGGTATCGCGGAGCTGACGAGAAACGCCTGCCTCTCTCACAAACTCCAAACGTACACTCATCGGCCAGGGCCCCTCACCATCTCCAGGCTGGTCCCAACCCTGGCAGAATCACTTCCAGCCTTTCCTTCCCCAGTGGTGCACTCCTCCCATGATGCCTCGGGGCGCACCCCTCCCATGATGCCCCGGGGCGCACCCCTCCCATGATGCCCCGGGGCGCACCCCTCCCATGATGCCCCAGGGCGCACTCCTCCCATGATGCCCCGGGGTGCAGCCCTCCCATGATGCCCCAGGGGGCACTCCTCCCATGATGCCATGGGGCGCACCCCTCCCATGATGCCCCAGGGCGCACTCCTCCCATGATGCCCCAGGGCGCACTCCTCCCATGATGCCCCAGGGCGCACTCCTCCCATGATGCCCCGGGGTGCAGCCCTCCCATGATGCCCCAGGGTGCAACGGAAGCAACTCCTCACCTCTCTGGGAAATTGAAACCGCCTTTCTTCTCGGTAGTTACCGTGTGTTTCCTTGGAAGTCGACGGCTGCTGATTTTTTCACGAGTTTTCAATACTGTGATCCACCCACCCTCCCCGAAGTAGATGGTAAGCTGTTTGAGAGAACCAACTTCTAATCCCCAATGCCTGGAATGGTGTCTTTATAAGCCATTTGCTAAATGAAGAGCAGCTAAACTTTTTGTTTGACAGAGTGAAGCAAAGCTGAGTAGAAAAACAGCAGATAACAGAGCCAACGCTCAGCAGAGAATATGGAAGAATAGCGTTACCTTTATAATAGCAGCTGACATTTAAAACCCTAAATCCTTACCTTAGTTTGCAAGGCTCTAAGCATCTGGCCCCTAGTCGCTTCTGCCACTTCATTCCTTGCTACTGTATCCCTGGCTCCTTTCATCCCTGCCCTACTGGCCTTTATTCTGTTCCTCTGCAGGCAAGTTCCCCTCCCAGAGCCTTTGCATTTGTTTCCTCTGCCTGGAATACTGTGCCCCGTTGATATTCTCCTGGCTTGCTCTTCCTCTAAGTGCTCAAATACCATCTCTTTAGACAAACTTATCCTGATTGATCCATTTCAAACCCACACAGCCACTGTTTCCTTATCCTAATTTTCCTTTCCTTCAGAGAATTTATCACTAATTGACATTTGATATCTGTTTGTTTGTTGTCTGTCCCCACATACACACACACTAGAATAGAATTTCCATGAGGGCAGAGACTTTGCCTGTTCTGTTCCCTAGTGCTTAAAATCTTCCCAGCATGTAGTAAGCCCTCAATGAATGTTTGATGAATAAACAATTGAATACGTGCATGCTCCCTGTTACCGGCTCTGTGCATTACAGCTTCAAAATTAGCAATTCCATATGTGAATTTCATCACCATCCTGGTTTTGTGAGAGATCTCAAGCTGGTTCCATCTAGCCCCATCTTGGTCAAGTTTGAGGATTTTGCCATCATACCCCCAACCACCTTTTGGGTAGGGTGATAAATTTATCTGGGTTTGCCCAGGATTGTCCTGATTTTAAAACTGAAGTCTCAGGAATCTCTTCAATTCCAAGCAAATTAGGAAGGTTGGTCACCCTGCTTTGAGGTATCTAGGCTCCATCTTCCTCGTCTTGGTTTATTGTTGTGAGTGTGTGGAATGAGGGGGTGGGGGTGGGGGATGGCGGTGACTTAAGAGTGTTCTGGGCCATCTGGAGAGGAAATTGGCTATATGTAGTGGGTAGAATGGGAGGGCTGGATGGCCAGTAGTGAGGCTGTGGTCAGCTGATGGGCCTTACCAAACAGCAACAAAAAAGAGATGAAAGAACAACATAGAAGATGCTGTCCTGGCTTCCAGAGCCCTCTGGCACAGGCAATTGTTGGTACATTCTCTAGAGAAAGTTCCTGGCTTCTAAGTCTCAGGCTCTGCTGTTGACATGGCCTCACCCACTCCATGTCACTTTCAAAAAGTAGCCTATCATGCATTTATTAACTCAGTTGTCACAAGAACCCCATGAGTTAGGTATTGTTATTATCCCCATTTTACAAATGAAGAAACTGAGGCTCAGAAAAGTAGAATAAGTTGTGCAAATTCAAATAGTTTAAATAGTGAAGTCAGGATTTGAACCTCAGTATTCTGACTCTCAAAGTCCACTCTTAGTCACTACATTATCATGCAGCTCTTAACAATGTAAATATACATTTGGGCTATGCCTAGCCAAGGGCATAAAATCTTTTTTTTTTTTTTTTAGGCTATGTTGTTTCATACCCCAACAGTTGAAATTAAAAGTAATTGATCACGCGTTTCTTAGTTCTAATGAGGCTTTAAGCACTGAAGAAACCAACAAAAAAAATACAACTACTAGACAAAAAAGGGCAAATGACATAGACCCGAAGTCTCACAGGCATCAGTCAAGATTATGAGGCCAGATAAGAAAGTCTCCAGTTTACTGGACAGACCTAACTGGTAGAATTTCTTCTCTGAACACAATGTTCCCAGGCCATGCACACACTCTCTCCATGATATTTTCAAAGAAGGATGCCTCATTTGCGTGTAATTCTGAGAAGCATGTATAATTCTGAGAGCGTTAGTGTCTTAACAGGATCTTGCAAAGCCAGAAACAGCTGTCTTGTAGTGAAAACACAAACTGGACTTGGATTCAAACCAAACTTGTTCTAGCTCCCATTCTGCCACTTAATAGCTGTATGACTAGTCACTTAATCTCGCCAAGCCTCAGTTTTCCAACCTGTAAAACTGATAAATCTATGTCCTCACTGATTGAAGGAAAATCAGTTTAAACATTTCTCTGGATAATCCCCCATCAACTTTTTGCTTTGCAAAATTGTAGTGTAGAAATGCCAGCAGTATGGAAGTTTATGTATTGCACTTGAAAGAGTTCTGAACTAGCGCTCTTGGATCTGAGAGTAGAATGGGAAGGGGGTCTGTCTAATTAATTAGCATTAATTAGGTAACCTGTCCAGAACCTCAGTTTCTGATTCTGTAACATCAGGGTTAGATTAGGTAATATTCAAGGTTCCCCTCTAGTTCTGGATCTAATATTCTCACTCAATATTTTTAATTAGGCGATTAAATATAAATTTGTATCATTCACTAATATACCTGTCCTGTGACTTTTGCCCAGAAATTTCTGTTTCTGGCTGGGGAACTTCTTGCTGCTTTTGGAAATTTCATCTGTTACATAGCTCTTAGATAGTTGTAACGGGTAAGGGATAATCCTCCTATCAGCACAATTAACTGCCCTTTCTTCTCAAGTAGCCCTCTGCGGAATGAACTTGATTACACTTGTTTCCTGGGCCTCTCTATTTGGCCCTGCTGCTGCTTTCTCCATCCAAATCTGCATTTCCTCTGAATGCACCTTATATAGTGATTGGTGGAGAGATTTGCTCCCAGGGAAATCAGGAAAACTTGTTCCTCCTCCTTAACACCTGCTCACTCCTTAATCCTTGCCTTCAAAGCTTCCACCCCCACCATCCTGCTGACATTAATGTCAGGATCACCTCTCTGACTGACCCAATGCCCTTTTCATGGTCCTCCTTTTCTCCATCTTCTCTGTAGAGCTTTTTACTATATCCTCTCTCTTGAAAATACCACCCTCTCGAAGATACCACCTCCCTTGACTTCTTCTGACACTAATAATGAAGCTCCCATCACTTTAGAGTTGACAAAATGATTTTGTAACAAGACTGGAGAAAACCCTCATTGACAGAACTCCTCTCAGGGTTGGGAGAGATGGAATGATGGTGTGGGGTGTGAGCTGGGGACTGCAGGGCATAGTGGTGGGATAAAGATGAAGCTCCCAAAGGGAGTATGTGAGTAAAAATAGGTGATCACCTAACTTTCTAAGGATAAAAGTGGTGTTCTTTACTTGAGGACTTTTATTTTGTTGAGTAACCAGATGAGTAGGCATGCAGGTCAATGGCAGAGCTAAGAGGCCCCATGTAACAGAGGAACAACTGAGTACCTGTAGGGGTCGGGCAGACACCTCAGGGGAAGAAAGGAAATCAACCACCTGCATCAGTGTGACGGAAAATGGTCTTTGTGGAAGTCATTGCTGATGGAAACTGAATACTTTAGGGGATGTAATATAATCCTCTTCTAGTCTGCTCTACAAAATCTTCAGTAAAGCCTGCATTGCTCACTTATGTTTTTTGTGCTAGTGGATTATTTGCCAAGGTCTGTGTCAAGGTTGATACAGATTGAAGCATACTGTTTGGCACTGGCTGGAAAGAGACTGCCTGTGGAGACAGCCACATCTTGACAGTATCTCATTTGATCCCCACACTATCCTCATGACTTGGGCAGAAACAGAATTATGTTTCTGATTTTGCAGCAGAAGGAGAAAACATCACAGCTGCGAAGAGAGGTGATGGGACTTGCCATTTATGGCAGTAAATGACAGAAGTAAAATATGGATCCACGTGGCTCTTTTGACTCCAGCAAGATCTCACTCAGGTATTTGTTTACCTGAAGAATAACCTTTTTTTTTTCCACTCTTTTTCTCTTCATTTCCGCCTCTCACCTCCACAACATGCAGCCTTTCTCTGAGAACTCAGCTTCCTTAATAAGTTCAACTATCAACTGCATACAGGTGACACCCTCATACTCACAGACCTACATCTTCAGTCTTAATGTCTCCTGTATGTAAACTTTGAATCCTTATCTCTACCTACATAGCTGGATATCACCATCACCTCAATCTCAATCTGTCCAAAATCGAAATTCCTATTCCCCCCCTTCACTATTTCTCCTGGGCAGGTATCATGCCCCTAGATTTCTAGGCTGCAATGAGGGCTGGATGAAAGGTAGGATCCTCTGATTCCTTTTTCCTCCTCAAACTCGGCATCATCAAAGTCTTGTGGATCCTGCCTTCAGGGTATCCCTTGGGTTTTCTCTTTCCTTTTACATCTCATTTCTGTACTGCTTAATCAAGGCCCTCTTCATTTTACACCATGATTATTTTTATATTCAATGCAAATAGATATTACTTGCATGTTTAATATTATGTTGAGAGGATTGTAATATATTAATGTGGGATAGGGCCTCGAAAAATAAGTCTAGAGGACTTCCCAGTGGTCCAGTGGGTAAGACTCCGCGCTCCCAATGCAGGGGGCCCGGGGTCGATCCCTGGTCGGGGAACTAGATCCCACGTGCATGCCACAACTAAAGATCCCGCATGCCACAAAGAGGATCTCACATGCCGCAACTAAGACCTGGAGCAGCCTAAATAAATAAATAAATGTTAAAAATAATAACAATAAGTCTAGAGCTCAGAGAGGTCTTAAATGAGCTAAACATATTCCTTTCACCTCCTGGGGTTCTCTTTTTGCCAGGCCTAAATGGGACAGTGAGGCAGACAACTTTAAGCCCACACAATACTCTTCTTGAACCTACGGGATGGATCCGGAGATACCAGGGGACAATCACTGGGAAAGCCAGCCCTCTGGTGCTATGGAGAATTTTAACACACATCTGAATTTATAGGGTCATCCAGGGGTTAATTCTAACTGCCCACCTACTCCCATAAATCATATCAGAGCCTGTATAATCATCTTGGCAAGTTGTACACCAAGATTTTCTAAATAGTTGCTAAGTGGTTCTAGGACCTCAGGTTCTCCCTCTCCATTATATCCTACCATCAGTTCTATACTAATCTTCAGATATATGTGTGTGTCTACACACACACACACACACACACGTTCACTTTTCTGCTTAAAACCTTGAAAGGTTCCCCAATGATCTCAGAATAATGTCCTGACTCCTTCCATGGGCATTGGGAGCCCATCACAGACAAGCCCAGCCCACTTCTCCAGCCTCACCTCCGTGTTACCCCCAACCCTTCCATCCAGGCTTGCCCATTCCACCTTCCTGAAACACACCCTGGGAAGTCTTGTTTCTAGCCACAATCCCTACGTTCCCTAAGCCTGGAACCTCCTCCCTGTACTCTTAAAATATGCCTTCTTTAAGAGAGAGTAGAGGATAGAGGAAAAGGCGAGGCTTTGGAATCAGCAACCTGGGATTCCAATTCTGGCTCCATTACCTACTAGCTGTGGGGCCTTTTGGTCAATCACATAACTCCCTTAGGCCTCAGTTCCCCATATGGACAATGGGAATAATAAGAATATAAACAGTATAACCCCCTAAGGCTTGCAGAGAAAAATAAACATAATAAAATATACAAAAGTGCTATGTAAACTGGAAAGAACTACAAAAAGCATTATTATTATTTTTTATTATTATTATTTTCTCCACAGTCACGGTCCCCATCTCTCTCCCCATCACAGGTGAGTGACAGCCCTCAGCTGTCTCCCCATCACAGGGATGTGACAGCCCACACCTGCCTCGGCATCACACGTGCCTGACAGCCCCCAAATCTCTCCCAATCACCGGTATGAGACAGCCCCCAGCTGTCTCCACATCACAGGTATGTGTGAGCCCCCAGCTCTCTCACCATCACAGGTGTTTGACAGTCCACATATCTCTCACCATCACAGTTGTGTGACAGCTCCCAGCTGTCTACCCACCACAGGTGTGTGAAGCCCCCAACTCTCTCTCCATCACAGGTGTGTGACAGCTCCCTGCTGTCTCAGCATCACAGCTATGAGACAGTCCCCATCTCTCTCCTCTTCACAGGTGTGTGCCAGCCCCATCTCTCTTCCCATCACAGGTGAGTAACAGTCCCCATCACTCTCCCCATCACAGGTGTGTGACAGCCCCCAGCTCTCTCCCCATCACAGGTGTTTGACAGTCCCCATCTCTCTCCCCATCAGAGGTGTGTGACAGCCCCCAGCAATCTCCCCGTCACAGGTGAGTGAGAGACCCCAGCTCTCCCTATCACAGGTATATGAGAGGCCCCAGCTGTCTCCCAATTATATGTATGTAACAGCCCCCAGATGTCTCCACATCACAGGTATGTGACAACCCCACGCTCTCTCCCCATCACAGGTGTGTGACTGTCCCCAGGTGTCTCCATATCACAAGTGTGTGACAACGCACGGCTCTCTCCCCTTCAAAGGTGGGTGACAGCCCACAGCTCTCTCCCCATCACAGGTGAGTGACAGCCCCCATCTCTCTCCCCATCACAGGTGAGTGACAGTCCCCAGCTCTCTCCCCATCACAGGTGAGTGACAGTCCCTAGCTTTCTCCCCATCACTTGTATGTGACAACCACCAGCTGTCTCTGCATCAAAGGTGCGTGACAGGTCCCAGCTCTCTCTCCTTCACAGGTATGTGACAGCCCCCAGCTGTCTCCACATCACAGGTATATGTCAGCCCCCAGCAGTCTCCCCATTTTAGGTATGTGACAGCCCCCAGCTCTCTCCACCTCACAGGTATGTGACAACCCCAAGCTCTCTCCTCATCACAGGTGTGTTACCGTCCCTAGGTGTCTCCATATCAAAGGTGAGTGACAATGCCCAGCTCTCTACCCTTCACAGGTGAGTGACAGCCCCCAGCTCTCTACCCTTCACAGGTGAGTGACACACCCCAGCTCTCACCCCATCACAGCTGAGTGACAGCCACCATCTCTCTCTCCATTACAGGTGAGTGAGAGCCCCCAGCTCTCTCCCCATCACAGGTATCTGGTAGCCCCCAGCTGTGTCCACATCACAGGTATGTGACAACCATTAGCTGTCTACGCATCACAGGTATGTGTGAGCCCCAGCTCTCTCCCTATCACTGGTGTTTGACAGTCCCCATCTATCTCCCCATCATAGGTGTGTGACAGAGCCCAGCTCTCTCCCCAATGGTAGTGAGTGATAGCCCCCAGATCTCTCCCAATCACAGGTGCGCAACACCCCCCAGGTCTCTCCTCATCACAGGTATGTGACAGCCCACAGCTGTCTCCGCATCACAGATGCCCGACAGCCCCCAACTCTCTCCCCATTAATGGTATGGGACAGTTCATAGCTGTCTCTGCATCACAGGTGCCTGATAGCCCCCAACTCTCTCCTCATCACAGGTGAGTGACAGCCCCCAGCTGTTTCCACATCACAGGTGTGTGAAACCCCCAACTCTCTCCCCATCACAGGTATGTGCCAGCCCCCAGCTGTCTCCACATCACAGGTATGTGAAAGCCACCAGTAGTCTCCGCATCAAAGATATGTGACAGACCCCAGCTCTCTCCCTATCACAGATGTTTCACGGTCCCCATCTCTCTCCCCATCACAGGTCAGTGACAGCCCTCAGCTGTCTCCCCATCACAGGGATGTGACAGCCCACACCTGCCTCGGCATCACACGTGCCTGACAGCCCCCAAATCTCTCCCAATCACAGGTATGAGACAGCCCCCAGCTGTCTCCACATCACAGGTATGTGTGAGCCCCCAGCTCTCTCACCATCACAGGTGTTTGACAGTCCACATATCTCTCACCATCACAGTTGTGTGACAGCTCCCAGCTCTCTACCCACCACAGGTGTGTGAAGCCCCCAACTCTCTCTCCATCACAGGTGTGTGACAGCTCCCAGCTGTCTCAGCATCACAGCTATGAGACAGTCCCCATCTCTCTTCTCTTCACAGGTGTGTGCCAGCCCCATCTCTCTTCCCATCACAGGTGAGTAACAGTCCCCAACACTCTCGCCATCACAGGTGTGTGACAGCCCCCAGCTCTCTCCCCATCACAGGTGTTTGACAGTCCCCATCTCTCTCCCCATCAGAGGTGTGTGACAGCCCCCAGCAATCTCCCTATCACAGGTGAGTGAGAGACCCCAGCTCTCCCTATCACAGGTATATGAGAGGCCCCAGCTGTCTCCCAATTATATGTATGTGACAGCCCCCAGATGTCTCCACATCACAGGTATGTGACAACCCCACGCTCTCTCCCCATCACAGGTGTGTGACTGTCCCCAGGTGTCTCCATATCACAGGTGTGTGACAACGCACGGCTCTCTCCCCTTCAAAGGTGGGTGGCAGCCCCCAGCTCTCTCCCCATCACAGGTGAGTGACAGCCCCCATCTCTCTCCCCATCACAGGTGAGTGACAGTCCCCAGCTCTCTCCCCATCACAGGTGAGTGACAGTCCCTAGCTTTCTCCCCATCACTGGTATGTGACAACCACCAGCTGTCTCTGCATCAAAGGTGCGTGACAGACCCCAGCTCTCTCTCCTTCACAGGTATGTGACAGCCCCCAGCTGTCTCCACATCACAGGTATATGTCAGCCCCCAGCAGTCTCCCCATTTTAGGTATGTGACAGCCACCAGCTCTATCCACCTCACAGGTATGTGACAACCCCAAGCTCTCTCCTCATCACAGGTGTGTTACCGTCCACAGGTGTCTCCATATCACAGGTGAGTGACAATGCCCAGCTCTCTCCACATCACAGCTGAGTGACAGCCCCTATCTCTCTCCCCATTACAGGTGAGTGAGAACCCCCACCTCACTCCCCATCACAGGTATGTGACAACCATTAGCTGTCTACGCATCACAGGTATGTGTGAGCCCCAGCTCTCTCCGTATCACAGGTGTTTGACAGTCCTCATCTCTCTCCCCTTCACTGGTGAGTGACAGCCCCAGGCTCCCTACCCATCACATGTATCTGACAGCCCCCATCTGTCTCCACATTAGAGGTATGTGGCATCCCCCAGCTCTCTCCCCATCATAGGTGTGTGAAAGACCCCAGCTCTCTCGAAATCACAGGTGAGTGACAGCCCACAGCTCTCTCCCAATCTCAGGTATGTGACAGCCCCCAGCTGTCTTCGCATCACAGGTGCCCGACAGTCCCCAACTCTCTCCCCATCACAGGTGAGTTACAGCCTCCAGCTCTCCCCCCGTTAGAGGTATTTGACAGCCCCCAGCTATCACCGCATCACAGTTGCCTGACATCTCCCAACTCTCTCCCCATCACAGGTATGTTAGAGCTGCCAGCTGTGTCCACATCACAGGTATGTGAAAACCACCAGCTCTCTCCGCATCACAGGTATTTGACAGTTCCCAGCACTCTCCCCATCATTTTGGTTTGACAGTCCACAGCTCTCTCCCCATCACAGGTGAGTGACAGCCCCCATCTCTCTCCCCATCAGAGGTGTGTGACAGCCTCCAGCTCTCTCCCAATCACAGGTATGTGACAACCCCCAGCTGTGTCCGCATCACAGGTGCCTGACAGCCCTCAACTCTCTCCCCATCACAGGTATTAGAGAGCCCCCATCTGTCTCCACCTTACAGGTATGTGGCATCCCCCAGCTCTCTCCGCATCTCAGGTGTTTGACAGTCCCCATCTCTCTCCCCATCACAGGTGTGTGACAGCCCCCATCTATCTCCCTATCACAGGTGTTTGACAGTCCTCATCTCTCTCCCCATCATAGGTGTGTGAAAGCCCCCAGCTCTCTCCCCATCACAAGTCAGTGAAAACCCCTAGCTCTCTCCCCATCACATGTGTGCAACAGCAGCCATCTATCTCCCCGTCAGAGGTATTTGACAGCCCCCAGCTGTCACCGCATCACAGTTGCCTGACAGCCCCCAACTCTCTCCCCATCACAGGTATGTTACAGCTGCCAGCTGTGTCCACATCACAGGTATGTGAAAGCCATCAGCTCTCTCCTCATCACAGGTGAGTGACAGCCCCCAGCTGTCTCCACATCACAGGTGTGTGAAACCCCCAACTCTCTCCCCATCACAGGTATGTGGCAGCCCCCAGCTGTCTCCACATCACAGGTATGTGAAAGCCACCAGTAGTCTCCGCATCAAAGATATGTGACAGCCCCCAGCTGTCTCCACATCACAGGGATGTGACAGCCCACCCCTGCCTCCGCATCACAGGTGCCTGACAGCCCCCAACTCTCTCCCCATCAAAGGTATGTGACAGCGCCCAGCTGTCTCCACATCACAGGTATGTTACAGCCACCAGCTCTCTCTGCATCAAAGGTATGTGAGAGCCCCCAGCTTTCTCCACATCACAGGTATGTGTGAGACCCCAGCTCTCTCCCCATCACAGGTGTTTGAGAGTCCACATATCTCTCACCATCACAGGTGTGTGACAGCCCCATTTCTCTCCCCATCACAGGTGAGTGACAGACCCCAGCTCTCTTCCCATCACAGATATTTGACAGCCC
The DNA here is from genome assembly GCF_965194825.1 of Balaenoptera physalus. Taxonomy (NCBI): domain Eukaryota; kingdom Metazoa; phylum Chordata; class Mammalia; order Artiodactyla; family Balaenopteridae; genus Balaenoptera; species Balaenoptera physalus. The sequence goes on from NW_028125025.1 coordinate 86,308, forward strand.
CCAGCTGTCACCGCATTACAGGTGCCTGACAGCTCCCAACTCTCTCCCCATCACAGGTTTGTGACTTCCCCCAGCTGTCTCCACATCACATGTATCGGACAGCCACTAGCTGTCTCCGCATCACAGGTATGTGACAATCCCCAGCTCTCACTACATTACAGGTGTTTGACAGTCCCCATCTCTCTCCCCCTCACAGGTGTGAGACAGCGCCCAGCTCTCTCCGCATCTCAGGTGAGTGACAGCCCCCACCTCTCTCCCCATGACAGTTATGTGACAGTTCCCAGCTGTCCCCACATCACAGGTATGTGGGAGCCCCCAGCTCTATCCCCATTAAAGTTGTGTGACAGTCCCCATCTCTCTCCCCATAAGAGGTGAATGACAGCCCCCATCTGTCTCCCCATCACATGTATGTGACAGCCACCAGCTCTCTCCGCATCACAGGTATGCGACAGCCCACAGCCCTCTCCCCATCATAGCTGTTTGACAGTTCCCATCTCTCTCCCCATCAAGGTGTTTGACTGCCCCCAGCTCTCTCACCATCACAGGTGAGTAACATCCCCAGCTCTCTCCCCATCACAGTTGTGTGACAGGCCCCAGGTGTCTCCCCAAGACAGAGGAGTGACAGCGCCCAGCTCTCTCCCCATTACAGGTGAATGACAGCCCCCAGCTCTCTCCCCATCACAGGTGTGTTACAGGCCCCCGGTCTCTCCCCAAGACAGGGGAGTGACAGCCCCCAGCTCTCTCCCCATCACAGGTATGTGACAGCCCCCAGCTTTCTCCACATCACAGGTATGTAACAGCCGCCAGCTGTCTCCGCATCACAGGTATGTGATAGCCCCTAGCTCTCTCCCCATCAAAGGTGTGTGACAGACCCCAGGTCTCTCCCCATCACTGGTTCGTGATAGCCGCCAACTCTCCCCCCATCACAAGTATATGACAGCCCCCAGCTGTCTCAACATCACAGCTATGTGAGAGACCCCAGCTCTCTCCCCATTACAAGTATATGATAACCCCCAGCTGTCTCCACATCACAGGTATGTGACAACACCAAGCTCTCTCCCCATCAGAGGTGTGTGACTGTCACCATCCCTCTCCATATCACAGGTGCGTGACAGCCCCCATCTCTCACCCCTTCACAGGTGGTGACAAACCCCAGGTCTCTCCCCATCATAGGTGATTGACAGTCCCCATCTCTTTCCTCATCTCAAGTGAGTGGCAGCCCGCAGCTCTCTCCCCATCACTGGCATGTGACAGCACACAGCTATCTCACATCTCAGGTATGTGACAGTCCCCATCTCTCTGCCCATTACATGCTTGTGACAACCACCAGCTCTCTCCCCATCACAGGTTAGTGACGGCCCCCAGCTGCCTCCGCATCACAGGTATGTGACAGCACCATCTCTCTCCCCATCACTGGTGACTGAAAGACCCCAGCTATCTCCCCATTACAGGTGAGTGACAGACCCCAGCTCTCTCCCCATCACATCTGAGTGACAGAACCCAGCTCTCTCCCCATCACAGGTGTGTGAGAGCCCCCAGCTGTCTCCGCATCACAGGTGCCTGACAGCCCCCAGCTTTCTCCCCATCACAGGTATGTGACAGCACCCATGTCTCTCCCTATCACAGGTGTTTGACATTCCACATGTCTTTCCCCATCACAGGTGAGTGACAGCCCGCTGCTCTCCTCCCATCACAGGTGATTGTAAGCACCCAGCTCTCTCCCCATTATAGGTATGTGACAGTCCCCAGGTGTCTCCCCATCACAAGTGACTGACAACCACAACTCTCTCCCCATCACAGGTATGTGACAGCCCCCAGCTGTCTCCGCATCACAGGTGAGTGAGAGCCCCCAGCACCCTTCCCAGTCACAGGTATGTGATACCCACCAGCTCTCTCCCCATTGCATGTGTTTGACAGTCCCCATCGCCCTCCCCGTCACAGGTGTGTGACAGCTCCCACCTCTCTCCCCATCACAGGTGCGTGAGAGCCCCCAGCACTGTCCACATCACAGGTATGTGAAAGCACCAAGCTCTCTCCCCATCACAGGTGTTTGACACTTCCCATTTCTCTCCTCATCACACGTATGTGACAGCCCCCAGCTCTCTCCCCATTACAGGTGAGTGAAAGCCCCCAGCTCTCTCCCCATCAGAGGTGTTTGAAATCCCCCTGATGTCACCGCATCACAGTTGCCTGACAGTCCCCAACTCTTTTCCATATTGAACAAATTTCCTTTAATTCCTGCTTTCTTGAGTGTTTTTCATGAAATAACACTGGATTTTCATTGTAGATTTTTTTCCATTAATTGATATGGTTATGTGTTTTTACTTCACACCATAATTGTTGTTGAATACATTGCTTACTTTTAATATGTTGAGCAACCCGAAATTCCTGGTGTAGAGATACTTGCTTATGGCATTATCCATTTAAAGTTCTGTTGGTTTCATGTTGCTATTATTGTGTGATAGATTTTTACATTCATGTTTATAAATTTTACTGGGGTAGTTTTCTTGTTTTTTTCCTGTATTTTTAAAATCGTTTTTAAAATAGTGGTTTTATTTCATTTTAATTATTTATTTATTTTGGCCACGTCCCATGGCTTGTGGGATCTTAGTACCCCAGTCAGGGATCAAACCCGAGCCCTTGGCAGTGAAAGCACAGAGTCCTAACCACTGGGCCACCAGGGAATTCCCCAGTTTTCTTTTTCAAGATGTATTTGTATAATCTGATTAGACTTGGCTTGGTGTAAGTGGTTTGGAGGGTTAGCATTAGGGCTGGGGCTGGTGTGAGGGTTGGGGCTGTGTATGGTTTATGGTTGCTGTTATGGTTTAAGTTTTATGGTTAATGAGTTATTTATGGGTATGGTTAATGAATATATTTTATGGTTTGGTTACGGTTATGGTTTTGCTTATTGGTTAAGGTTTATGGTTTTGTTCTCAGGGTGTTAGGGTTCTGTGTTAGAGTGGGTGTTAGGGTATGGGTGAGAATTGGGGTACAGGTAGGATGCGGGTAGAGCATGGGTTAGGGTAAGGTACAGGTTTAGGGTACGGGTTAGGCTAAGGTTAGGTCAGGGCTTAGGGTCAGGATCAGAGTTTAGGGTTAGGGTCCATGTCAGGATTAGCGTCAAGGTTGAGCGAGGCCGTTGTTTTCTGCTCCTCCAGTGCTGGATTCTCATTGATAAATGAATGAAATGTCTGCTCTGGTCAACCATTGTTTCAAATTGAGCTCAGCCTTAGTCAAGGGTTCTTAGGGCCTCAGAGGTCATGCAGGGTTTCCCTCCACCCTCCCTCCGGGGAAGGGTTATGCAGGCCCCACTCTGTCTGGGCAGCTGGAGGTCCAGCATGGCCCTGACATGCAGGATACTAAGTAGACGTGATGTAAGACTTGGTGCATCAGTCTTCCAGCCCCCAGGGGCTGCCTTTTTTTTTTTTCTTAATTAATTAATTAATTAATTTTGGGCTGTGTTGGGTCTGCATTGCTGCACGGAGGCTTTCTCTAGTTGCGGCGAGAGGGGGCTTCTCATTGCGGTGGCTTCTCTTGATGCAGAGCACAGGCTCTAAGCGCGTGAGCTTCAGCAGTTGGGGCTCGCGGGTTCTAGAGCACAGGCTCAGTAGTTGTGGTGCACGGGCTTAGTTGCTCCACAGCATGTGGGATCTTCCCGGACCAGGGCTCAAACCCGTGTCCCCTGCATTGGCAGGTGGATTCTTAACCACTGCGCCACCAGGGAATTCTGGTGTTGCGTTCGTGAGGGCTGGTGGGGCCCTCTTGGGACTGGACGGATCCTTTGTTCCATCTGCACGGGTGTCCAAGCAGCTGTCAGAACAGCCCTGGCCTCTGAGCATCCAGGTAGGCACCCACGTTCCTCCAGCTCAGGTTAGCCTTAGCCCCTCCAGCCCCCGTGGCCAATTACTGAGCTGATTGTGTCTTTACTCTTTAAAATTAAATCACTCTCTCCAGGTGGGCGAGAAGTTTACTTGTGAACTTGGTTAGGGTTAGGGGTTAAGGGTTAGGGGTTAGGGTCAGGGTTAGGGCTAGGGCTAGGGGTTAGGGTTAGGGTTAGGGTTGGGTTAGGGTTAGGGGTTAGGGTTAGGGTTGATGTTTAGGGTTAGGGTTAGTGTTGGGTTAGGGTTAGGGTTAAGGTAGGGTTAGGGTTGGGTTAGGGTTAGGGTTTAGTGTTAGGGTGTCCAGCCTTACGTCCCATTCAGCTGTGAGTGTAGATGTGGTCAGTCCAGTTGCATCACAGTCCCTGATTGAATTTTGTAAGAATTCCTCTCTCTCTCACTGTCTTTCTTTTTTTATAATTAATTTTTATAATGGGGTGTAGCTGATTTGCAATGTTGTGTTTCTTGGTGCTGTACATCCACCTGAGTCACTTACAGAGAGACATCAATAAATTCTTTTCTAGTTTCTAGTAGTCAGATGTATGTTTTTTCTGTGAATAGAGTGTGCTGAGTCCAGTTCCTTGAACAATGAGTATGTCTTGACGATTACATTTTTGGCGTATGGAACGGTATCTGTGCCAATTTCAACCTCCTGGTTTATGCATCACCGCACCACACTTTTCCCATTAAGCAGCCATAAGTGTGTTTTGTAAATGTTTGATGGTGTTCTGTTTGTAATTCAGTTCATGGTGGGCGATTTTTAGATTCCCTTTATAAGTGATATCTTATGATATGTTTCTCTTGCTGTCTAACTTATTTAACTCTCAATGACCATACATAAGTCCCCCTGAGTTGCTGCAACTGGCCTCATTTCATTGATTTCAGGGCTGAGTAATATTCCGTTGTGCTTAAGTGCCAAATTTTCTTTCACCGTTTTTTACTTCCAAGGACTATTAAGTTGTACCCAAGTCGAGGCTGTTGTAAACATAGCAGCAGTAAATGGGGTGCCTGCGTCCTGTGGATTTTTGGATTTTCCAACATATTGGCCCATGAGTGGAAGCGCCCTATGCTTTGTAACTCTGTTTTTTCGATGTTTCAGGAAACACAGTACACTTCTCCAGAGTGGCCGTTGGCAATTTACATTCCCCCCTTCAGCGTAACAAGGCTCCCTTTTCTCCTCTCCTTGTCCTGCATATCTGGTTTTTACCCTTTCTGAGGATGGTCCTTTTTTCTGACTCGAAGTGATACCTCTTTGTAGTGTTGATTTGCATTGCCCGCTTCTTTGGTTGGCCAAAAATGGCATATGCGTTTTTCCTGAATATATTCTGGAAGTTAAATTTAAGAGACAGCTTTTTTTTTAAATTGATTAATTAATTAATTTATTTTTGGCTGTGTTGCGTCTTTGTTTCTGTGCGAAGCCTTTCTCTAGTTGCGGCAAGCGGGGGCCACTCTTCATCGCGGTGCGCGGGCCTCTCACTATCACGGCCTCTCTTGTTGTGGAGCACAGGCTCCAGAGGCGCAGGCTCAGTAGTTGTGGCTCACGGGCCTAGTTGCTCCACGGCATGTGGGATCTACCCAGACCAGGGCTTGAACCCGTGTCCCCTGCATTAGCAGGCAGATTCTCAACACCTGCGCCACCAGGGAAGCCCCTTGAATAGTTTTGTATTTAAAGTTTTTCTGTGGGGACTTCCCTGGTGACGCAGTGGTTAAGAGTCTGCCTGCCAATGCAGGGGACATGGGCTCATTCCCTGGTCCGGGAAGCTCCCACATGCCGCAGAGCAACCAAGCCTGCGCGGCACAACTACTGAAGCCTGCGCGCCTAGAGCCCGTGCTCGCCCACAAGAGAAGCCACCGCAATGAGAAGCCCGTGCACCGCAACGAAGAGTAGCCCCGCTCGACGCATCTAGGGAAAGCCCACATGCAGCAACGAAGACCCAATGCAGCCAAACATAAATTAGAAACTAAAATAAAATTTGCCTCTGAATAACTTTGAGTGAATTTGGTATAAGTTGTAAAGTTTGCATCTACATTCACTTCATTCCAAATGGTTTCCAATTAATTGTTCCTTAACTACTTTTAGAAAAGTTTTGGGATAGAGACTCCATTTTAGTTTGAATTTCCAGTTTAATGGATTCAGCAGTCCTGTCAGTAGGGCACGCTGCCTCCAGTGACCTGAGAGGGAGTCGCGGCCTGCTCGTCCTGCTCTGACCACAGGGTGGCGCCGAGTTCGCCTCTCTCACCCACAGCGCATGCTCGTTCCCTGCGAACTCGATTGTGAGGGCAGCTGAGAGGAGTTGAGCCTCCTCAGGTGCGGGGGCGGGGGCGGGGGCGGGGGCCTTCGGGTAGGACGCAGGGCTCAGCGTCTCTGCTGAGAGGAGCTCGGTCTCCGTCTCCTTAGGACTCGCTGGGGTTTCGGCTTCAGGACAAAGTGGGGCTGCGTCCACGCTGACTAGGGAACTAGGTTTCCTGAGGACCCAGGTGATGCCTGAGGAAAAGGTGAAGAGACGGTGAGGAAAAGTGGGGAGAAGCTTCCTGTGGGCGACTGACCGTTGAGGGGGTCCGTCTTCATGTGAGCGAGGGAGGGCTTGGCGTGGAAAGCTGGGTTTTTGGTCAGGTTTGTGTGCAGGGTAGCCAGCGTGAGTTATGAGGCGTCCAGTTTTCCCAGCACCATTTATCGTGGGGAGTGTCATGCTCCTTGGTGTGTCCTTGGTCCCTGTGTCATAAATTCACCGACCCCGTCCGTGTGGGTTGAATTCTGGTCTCTCTGTCCTGTTCCTCTGGTCCCTGTGCCCGTTTTGAGCCAGTTCCACGCTGTTTTGGTGACTGTAGCTTCTCAGCAGAATGTGACGTCAGGGAGGGAGATGCCTCCAGCCCGTTCTCTTTTTTCAGGGTTTCTTTGGCTATTTGGGGTCCTTTGTGGTTCCCCACAGATATTAGGAGGATTTGCTCTATTTGGGGGGAAAATACCATTGAAGTTTGGGAGGGATTGCATTCACTGTGTCCACTGCTTTGGGTAGCATGGATGTTTTAACAATATTAATTGTTCCATTCCATGAGAACAGGATATCTTTCCATTTATTGGTGTGTTTTGCAATGTCTTCATCAATGTCTTAAAGTTTTCAGTGTGCAGGTCTTTCACCTCCTTGGTTGACTTTATTCCCAGGTATTTTGTTCTTTTTGATGCAGTTGTAAATAGGGTTGCTTTCTTTCTCTTCCTGATGGTTCATTATTAGTGTTTAGAAATGCAACTGGTTTCTGTGTATTGATTTTGCAACTTTACTGAATATATTTATTAGTTCTAATCTTTTTTTGTGGAATGAAGTGGAAAATTGGAATTCAAAAATCCCACTGTTTCTACCATATCCAGGTCGTCCACAACACGGAGGACAGCGGCTCCTAATATAACCTTCCCACAGTGCCTCTAAATGACATGTGGACTTTGGGTGAACTGGATCTGGGTAAGGCTTGGCTTCTATATGGAAGTTTGATGTTTTCTCTGCTTTTCTGGCATGCTGTTGACATACATGATGTTTTGAAAAGTAATTGACTTTCCAGTAATTTCAAACATACAACTTTACATACATAAAAACAAGTCTTGTACCTTGATTAAATATACTCCTAAATATTGATGTTGACATTATTAAAAATGGAATTGTTCTCAGAAATTCTTTTTCAGATTATTTTTTGCCAGCGTATGCATATAAGATAGATTTTCATGAATTGATATTTTGTTCTATAACTTTGCTTATTAATTAGTTGATTAGCTCAAAGAATTTCTTTCCTGATTATAGGTAGTTTCATATATAAGATGATGTGACCTATGTTCTGTGAAGAGACACGGTTTTAACTTTTCCATTCACCCATGGATGCCTTTTATTTCTTTCCTCAAGATTCTGGGTAGAACTTCCAGTACACTATTGAGTAACGTTGATGAAGGCCAGCTTCCTGGCCCTGTTCCTAATTTCAGGAGTAAATCTTTCAGTCTTTAATGTTGAGCATGATGTTTGCTGTGGCTTTTTGTACTACTCTTTTCCCTATTGAACAAATTTCCTTTTATTCCTGCTTTCTTGAGTGTTTTTCATGAAATAACACTGGATTTTCATTGTAGATTTTTTGCATTAACTGATATGGTTATGTGTCTTTGCTTCACACCATTATTGTGGGTGAATACATTGCTTACTTTTAATATGTTGAGCAACCTGAAATTCCTGGTGTAGAGATACTTGCTTATGGCATTATCCATTTAAAGTTCTGTTGGTTTCATGTTGCTATTATTGTGTGATAGATTTTTACATTCATATTTATAAGTTGTACTGGGGTAGTTTTCTTGTTTTTTTCCTGTATTTTTAAAATCTTTTTTAAAATAGTGGTTTTATTTCATTTTTATTATTTATTTATTGTGGCCACGTCCCATGGCTTGTGGGATCTTCGTTCCCCAGTCAGGGATCGAACCCGAGCCCTTGGCAGTGAAAGCACAGAGTCCTAACCACTGGGCCACCAGAGAATTCCCCAGTTTGCTATTTCAAGATGTATTTGTATAATCTGATTAGACTTGGCTTGGTGTAAGTGGTTTGGAGTGTTAACATTAGGCCTGGGGCTGGTGTGAGTGTTGGGGCTGTGTATGGTTTATGGTTGCTGTGATGGTTTAAGTTTTAAGGTTAATGAGTTATTTATGGGTAAGGTTAATGAATATATTTTATGCTTTGGTTACGGTTATGGTTTTGCTTATTGGTTAAGGTTTATGGTTTTGGTCTCAGGGTGTTAGGGTTCTGTGTTAGAGTGGGTGTTAGGGTATGGGTGAGAATTGGGGTACAGGTAGGATGCGGGTAGAGCATGGGTTAGGGTAAGGTACAGGTTTAGGGTACGAGTTAGGCTAAGGTTAGGTCAGGGCTTAGGGTCAGGATCAGAGTTTAGGATTAGGGTCCATGTCAGGATTAGCGTCAAGGTTGAGCGAGGCCGTTGTTTTCTGCTCCTCCAGTGCTGGATTCTCATTGGTACATGAATGAAATGTCTGCTCTGGTCACCCATTGTTTCAAATTGAGCTCAGCCTTAGTCAAGGGTTCTTAGGGCCTCAGAGGTCATGCAGGGTTTCCCTCCACCCTCCCTCCTGGGAAGGGTGATGCAGGCCCCACTCTGTGTGGGCAGCCCCAGGTCCAGCATGGCCCTGACATGCAGGATACTAAGTAGACCTGATGTAAGACTTGGTGCATCAGTCTGCCAGCCCCCAGGGGCTGCCTTTTTATTTCTTAATTAATTAATTAATTAATTTTGGGCTGTGTTGGGTCTGCATTGCTGCACGGAGGCTTTCTCTAGTTGCGGCGAGAGGGGCTTCTCATTGCGGTGGCTTCTCTTGATGCAGAGCACAGGCTTTAAGCGCGTGGGTTTCAGCAGATGGGGCTCGCGGGTTCTAGACGCAGGCTCAGTAGTTGTGGTACACCGGCTTAGTTGCTCCACAGCATGTGGGATCTTCCCAGACCAGGGCTCAAACCCGTGTCCCCTGCATTGGCAGGTGGATTCTTAACCACTGCGCCACCAGGGAAGTCTGGTGTTGCGTTCGTGAGGGCTGGTGGGGCCCTCTTGGGACTGGACGGATCCTTTGTTCCATCTGCACGGGTGTCCAAGCAGCTCTCAGAACAGCCCTTGGCCTCTGAGCATCCAGGCAGGCACCCACGTTCCTCCAGCTCAGATTAGCCTTGGACCCTCAAGCCCCCGTGGCCAATTACTGAGCTGATTGTGTCTTTACTCTTTAAAATTAAATCACTCTCTCCAGGTGGGCGAGAAGTTTACTTGTGAACTTGGTTAGGGTTAGGGGTTAAGGGTTAGCGGTTAGGGTCAGGGTTAGGGCTAGGGCTAGGGGTTAGGGTTAGGCTTAGGGTTGGGTTAGGGTTAGGGGTTAGGGTTAGGATTGAGGTTTAGTGTTAGGGTTAGTGTTGGGTTAGGGTTAGGGTTAAGGTAGGGTTAGGGTTGGGTTAGGGTTAGGGTTAGGGTTAGGGTTTAGGGTTAGGGTGTCCAGCCTTACGTCCCATTCAGCTGTGAGTGTAGATGTGGTCAGTCCAGTTGCATCACAGCCCCTGATTGAATTTTGTAAGAATTCCTCTCTCTCTCACTGTCTTTTTTTTTATAATTAATTTTTATAATGGGGTGTAGCTGATTTGCAATGTTGTGTTTCTTGGTGCTGTACATCCACCTGAGTCACTTACAGAGAGACATCAATAAATTCTTTTCTAGTTTCTAGTAGTCAGATGTATGTTTTTTCTGTGAATAGAGTGTGCTGAGCCCAGTTCCTTGAACAACGAGTATGTCTTGGCGATTACATTATTGGCGTATGGAACGGTATCTGTGCCAATATCAACCTCCTGGTTTATGCATCACCGCCACACACTTTTCTCCTTAAGCAGCCATAAGTGTGTTTTGTAAATGTGTGATGGTGTTCTGTTTGTAATTCAGTTCATGGTTGGCGATTTTTAGATTCCCTTTATAAGTGATATCTTATGATAAGTTTCTCTTGCTGTCTAACTTCTTTCACTCTCAATGACCATACATAAGTCCCCCTGAGTTGCTGCAACTGGCCTCATTTCATTGATTTCAGGGCTGAGGAATATTCCATTGTGCTTAAGTGCCAAATTTTCTTTCACCGTTTTTTCCTTCCAAGGACTCTTAAGTTGTACCCAAGTCGAGGCTGTTGTAAACATAGCAGCAGTAAACGGGGTGCCTGCGTCCTGTGGATTTTTGGTGTTTCCAACATATAGGCCCATGAGTGGAAGTGCCCTATGCTTTGTAGCTCTGTTTTTTAGATGTTTCAGGAAACACAGCACACTTCTCCAGAGTGGCCGTTGGCAATTTACATTCCCCCCTTCAGCATAACAAGGCTCCCTTTTCTCCTCTCCTTGTCCTGCATATCTGATTTTTACCCTTTGTGAGGATGGTCCTTTTTTCTGATTCGAAGTGATACCTCTTTGTAGTTTTGATTTGCATTGCCCGCTTCTTTGGTTGGCCAAAAAGGGCGTATGCATTTTTCCTGAATATATTCTGGAAGTTAAATTTAAGAGAGAGCTTTTTTTTTTAAATTGATTAATTAATTAATTTATTTTTGTCTGCGTTGGGTCTTCGTTTCTGTGCGAAGGCTTTCTCTAGTTGTGGCAAGCGGGGGCCACTCATCATCGCGGTGCACGGGCCTCTCACTATCGTGGCCTCTCTTGTTGCGGAGCACAGGCTCCAGACGCGCAGGCTCAGTAGTTGTGGCTCACGGGCCTAGTTGCTCCGCGGCATTTGGGATCTTCCCAGACCAGGGCTCGAAGCCGTGTCCCCTGCATTAGCCGGCAGATTCTCAAGCACTGCGCCACCAGGGAAGCCCCTTGAATAGTTTTGTATTTAAAGTTTGTCTGTGGGGACTTCCCTGGTGACGCAGTGGTAAAGAGTCCGCCTGCCAATGCAGGGGACACGGGCTCGAGCCCTGGTCCGGGAAGCTCCCACATGCCGCAGAGCAACCAAGCCTGCGCGGCACAACTAATGAAGCCTGCGCGCCTAGAGCCCGTTCTCGCCCACAAGAGAAGCCACCGCAATGCGAAGCCCGTGCACCGCAACGAAGAGAAGCCCCGCTCGATGCAACTAGAGAAAGCCCACATGCAGCAACAAAGACCCAACGCAGCCAAACATAAATTAGAAACTAAAATAAAATTTGCCTCTGAATAACTTTGAGTGAATTTGGTATAAGTTGTAAAGTTTGCATCTACATTCACTTCATTCCAAATGGTTTCCAATTAATTTTTCCTTAACTACTTTTAGAAAAGTTTTGGGATAGAGACTCCATTTTAGTTTGAATTTCCAGTTTAATGGATTCAGCAGTCCTGTCAGTAGGGCACGCTGCCTCCAGTGACCTGTGAGGGAGGCGCGGCCTGCACTTCCTGCACTGACCACAGGGTGGCGCCGAGTTCGCCTCTCTGACCCACAGCGCATGCTCGTTCCCTGCGAACTCGATTGTGAGGTCAGCTGAGAGCAGTTGAGCCTCCTCAGGCGCGGGGGCGGGGGCGGGGGCGGGGGCCTTCGGGTAGGACGCCAGGCTCAGCGTCTCTGCTGAGAGGAGCTCGGTCTCCATCTCCTTAGGACTCGCTGGGGTTTCGGCTTCAGGACAAAGTGGGGCTGCGTCCACGCTGACTAGGGAACTAGGTTTCCTGAGGACCCAGGTGATGCCTGAGGAAAAGGTGAAGAGACGGTGAGGAAAAGTGGGGAGAAGCTTCCTGTGGGCGACTGACCGTTGAGGGGGTCCGTCTTCGTGTGAGCGAGGGAGGGCTTGGCGTGGAAAGCTGGGTTTTTGGTCAGGTTTGTGTGCAGGGTAGCCAGCGTGAGTTATGGGGCGTCCAGTTTTCCCAGCACCATTTATCGTGGGGAGTGTCGTGCTCCTTGGTGTGTCCTTGGTCCCTGTGTCATAAATTCACCGACCCCGTCCGTGTGGGTTGAATTCTGGTCTCTCTGTCCTGTTCCTCTGGTCCCTGTGCCCGTTTTGAGCCAGTTCCACGCTGTTTTGGTGACTGTAGCTTCTCAGCAGAGTGTGACGTCAGGGAGGGAGATGCCTCCAGCCCGTTCTCTTTTTTCAGGGTTTCTTTGGCTATTTGGGGTCCTTTGTGGTTCCCCACAGATATTAGGAGGATTTGCTCTATTTGGGGGGAAAATACCATGGAAGTTTGGGAGGGATTGCATTCACTGTGTCCACTGCTTTGGGTAGCATGGATGTTTTAACAATATTAATTGTTCCATTCCATGAGAACAGGATATCTTTCCATTTATTGGTGTGTTTTGCAATGTCTTCATCAATGTCTTCAAGTTTTCAGTGTGCAGGTCTTTCACCTCCTTGGTTGACTTTATTCCCAGGTATTTTGTTCTTTTTGATGCAGTTGTAAATAGGGTTGCTTTCTTTCTCTTCCTGATGGTTCATTATTAGTGTTTAGAAATGCAACTGGTTTCTGTGTATTGATTTTGCAACTTTACTGAATTTATTTATTAGTTCTAATCGTTTTTTTGTGGAATGAAGTGGAAAATTGGAATTCAAAAATCCCACTGTTTCTACCATATCCAGGTCGTCCACAACACGGAGGACAGCGGCTCCTAATATAACCTTCCCACAGTGCCTCTAAATGACATGTGGACTTTGGGTGAACTGGATCTGGGTAAGGCTTGGCTTCTATATGGAAGTTTGATGTTTTCTCTGCTTTTCTGGCATGCTGTTGACATACATGATGTTTTGAAAAGTAATTGACTTTCCAGTAATTTCAAACATACAACTTTACATACATAAAAACAAGTCTTGTACCTTGATTAAATATACTCCTAAATATTGATGTTGACATTATTACAAATGGAATTGTTCTCAGAAATTCTTTTTCAGATTATTTTTTGCCAGCGTATGCATATAAGATAGATTTTCATGAATTGATATTTTGTTCTATAACTTTGCTTATTAATTAGTTGATTAGCTCAAAGAATTTCTTTGCTGATTATAGGTAGTTTCATATATAAGATGATGTGACCTATGTTCTGTGAAGAGACACGGTTTTAATTTTTCCATTCACCCATGGATGCCTTTTATTTCTTTCCTCAAGATTCTGGGTAGAACTTCCAGTACACCATTGAGTAACGGTGATGAAGGCCAGCTTCCTGGCCCTGTTCCTGATTTCAGGAGTAAATCTTTCAGTCTTTATCGTGGAGCATGATGTTTGCTGTGGCTTTTTGTACTACTCTTTTCCCTATTGAACAAATTTCCTTTTATTCCTGCTTTCTTGAGTGTTTTTCATGAAATAACACTGGATTTTCATTGTAGATTTTTTGCATTAATTGATATGGTTATGTGTTTTTGCTTCACACCATTATTGTGGTTGAAAACCTTGCTTACTTTTAATATGTTGAGCAACCTGAAATTCCTGGTGTAGAGATACTCGCTTATGGCATTATCCATTTAAAGTTCTGTTGGTTTCATGTTGCTATTATTGTGTGATAGATTTTTACATTCATATTTATAAGTTGTACTGGGGTAGTTTTCTTGTTTTTTTCCTGTATTTTTAAAATCGTTTTTAAAATAGTGGTTTTATTTCATTTTTATTATTTATTTATTTTGGCCACATCCCATGGCTTGTGGGAACTTAGTTCCCCAGTCAGGGATCGAACCCGAGCCCTTGGCAGTGAAAGCACAGAGTCCTAACCACTGGGCCACCAGGGAATTCCCCAGTTTTCTTTTTCAAGATGTATTTGTATAATCTGATTAGACTTGGCTTGGTGTAAGTGGTTTGGAGGGTTAGCATTAGGGCTGGGGCTGGTGTGAGGGTTGGGGCTGTGTATGGTTTATGGTTGCTGTGATGGTTTAAGTTTTATGGTTAATGAGTTATTTATGGGTATGGTTAATGAATATATTTTATGCTTTGGTTATGGTTATGGTTTTGCTTATTGGTTAAGGTTTATGGTTTTGGTCTCAGGGTGTTAGGGTTCTGTGTTAGAGTGGGTGTTAGGGTATGGGTGAGAATTGGGGTACAGGTAGGATGCGGGTAGAGCATGGGTTAGGGTAAGGTACAGGTTTAGCGTACGGGTTAGGCTAAGGTTAGGTCAGGGCTTAGGGTCAGGATCAGAGTTTAGGATTAGGGTCCATGTCAGGATTAGCGTCAAGGTTGAGCGAGGCCGTTGTTTTCTGCTCCTCCAGTGCTGGATTCTCATTGATACATGAATGAAATGTCTGCTCTGGTCACCCACTGTTTCAAATTGAGCTCAGCCTTAGTCAAGGGTTCTTAGGGCCTCAGAGGTCATGCAGGGTTTCCCTCCACCCTCCCTCCTGGGAAGGGTGATGCAGGCCCCACTCTGTGTGGGCAGCCCCAGGTCCAGCATGGCCCTGACATGCAGGATACTAAGTAGGCGTGATGTAAGACTTGGTGCATCAGTCTGCCAGCCCCCAGGGGCTGCCTTTTTTTTTCTTAATTAATTAATTAATTAATTTTGGGCTGTGTTGGGTCTGCATTGCTGCACGGAGGCTTTCTCTAGTTGCGGCGAGAGGGGGCTTCTCATTGCGGTGGCTTCTCTTGATGCAGAGCACAGGCTCTAAGCGTGTGGGCTTCAGCAGTTGGGGCTCGCGGGTTCTAGAGCGCAGGCTCAGTAGTTGTGGTACACCGGCTTAGTTGCTCCACAGCATGTGGGATCTTCCCGGACCAGGGCTCAAACCCGTGTCCCCTGCATTGGCAGGTGGATTCTTAACCACTGCGCCACCAGGGAATTCTGGTGTTGCGTTCGTGAGGGCTGGTGGGGCCCTCTTGGGACTGGACGGATCCTTTGTTCCATCTGCACGGGTGTCCAAGCAGCTCTCAGAACAGCCCTTGGCCTCTGAGCATCCAGGCAGGCACCCACGTTCCTCCAGCTCAGGTTAGCCTTGGCCCCTCCAGCCCCCGTGGCCAATTACTGAGCTGATTGTGTCTTTACTCTTTAAAATTAAATCACTCTCTCCAGGTGGGCGAGAAGTTTACTTGTGAACTTCGTTAGGGTTAGGGGTTAGGGGTTAAGGGTTAGGGCTAGGGCTAGGGGTTAGGGTTATGCTTATGGTTGGGTTAGGGTTACGGGTTAGGGTTAGGGTTGAGGTTTAGGGTTAGGGTTAGTGTTGGGTTATGGTTAGGGTTAAGGTAGGGTTAGGGTTGGGTTAGGGTTAGGGTTAGGGTTTAGGGTTAGGGTGTCCAGCCTTACGTCCCATTCAGCTGTGGGTGTAGATGTGGTCAGTCCAGTTGCATCACAGCCCCTGATTGAATTTTGTAAGAATTCCTCTCTCTCTCACTGTCTTTTTTTTTATAATTAATTTTTATAATGGGGTGTAGCTGATTTGCAATGTTGTGTTTCTTGGTGCTGTACATCCACCTGAGTCACTTACAGAGAGACATCAATAAATTCTTTTCTAGTTTCTAGTAGTCAGATGTATGTTTTTTCTGTGAATAGAGTGTGCTGAGTCCAGTTCCTTGAACAATGAGTATGTCTTGGCGATTACATTATTGGCGTATGGAACGGTATCTGTGCCAATTTCAACCTCCTGGTTTATGCATCACCGCACCACACTTTTCTCCTTAAGCAGCCATAAGTGTGTTTTGTAAATGTGTGATGGTGTTCTGTTTGTAATTCAGTTCATGGTTGGCGATTTTTAGATTCCCTTTATAAGTGATATCTTATGATAAGTTTCTCTTGCTGTCTAACTTCTTTCACTCTCAATGACCATACATAAGTCCCCCTGAGTTGCTGCAACTGGCCTCATTTCATTGATTTCAGGGCTGAGGAATATTCCATTGTGCTTAAGTGCCAAATTTTCTTTCACCGTTTTTTCCTTCCAAGGACTCTTAAGTTGTACCCAAGTCGAGGCTGTTGTAAACATAGCAGCAGTAAACGGGGTGCCTGCGTCCTGTGGATTTTTGGTTTTTCCAACATATAGGCCCATGAGTGGAAGCGCCCTATGCTTCGTAGCTCTGTTTTTTAGATGTTTCAGGAAACACAGCACACTTCTCCAGAGTGGCCGTTGGCAATTTACATTCCCCCTTCAGCATAACAAGGCTCCCTTTTCTCCTCTCCTTGTCCTGCATATCTGGTTTTTACCCTTTGTGAGGATGGTCCTTTTTTCTGACTCGAAGTGATACCTCTTTGTAGTGTTGATTTGCATTGCCCGCTTCTTTGTTTGGCCAAAAAGGGTGTATGCGTTTTTCCTGAATATATTCTGTTAGTTAAATTTGAGAGACAGCTTTTTTTTTTAAATTGATTAATTAATTAATTTATTTTTGGCTGCGTTGGGTCTTCGTTTCTGTGCGAAGGCTTTCTCTAGTTGTGGCAAGCGGGGGCCACTCTTCATCGCGGTGCGCGGGCCTCTCACTATCGCGGCCTCTCTTGTTGTGGAGCACAGGCTCCAGACGCGCAGGCTCAGTAGTTGTGGCTCACGGGCCTAGTTGCTCCGCGGCATCTGGGATCGTCCCAGACCAGGGCTCGAAGCTGTGTCCCCTGCATTAGCCGGCAGATTCTCAACCACTGCGCCACCAGGGAAGCCCCTTGAATAGTTTTGTATTTAAAGTTTGTCTGTGGGGACTTCCCTGGTGACGCAGTGGTTAAGAGTCCGCCTGCCAATGCAGGGGACACGGGCTCGAGCCCTGGTCCGGGAAGCTCCCACATGCCGCAGAGCAACCAAGCCTGCGCGGCACAACTACTGAAGCCTGCGCGCCTAGAGCCCGTGCTCGCCCACAAGAGAAGCCACCGCAATGAGAAGCCCGTGCACCGCAATGAAGAGTAGCCCTGCTCGACGCAACTAGAGAAAGCCCACATGCAGCAACGAAGACCCAATGCAGCCAAACATAAATTATAAACTAAAATAAAATTTGCCTCTGAATAACTTTGAGTGAATTTGGTATAAGTTGTAAAGTTTGCATCTACATTCACTTCATTCCAAATGGTTTCCAATTAATTTTTCCTTAACTACTTTTAGAAAAGTTTTGGGATAGAGACTCCATTTTAGTTTGAATTTCCAGTTTAATGGATTCAGCAGTCCTGTCAGTAGGGCACGCTGCCTCCAGTGACCTCTGAGGGAGGCGCGGCCTGCACTTCCTGCACTGACCACAGGGTGGCGCCGAGTTCGCCTCTCTGACCCACAGCGCATGCTCGTTCCCTGCGAACTCGATTGTGAGGTCAGCTGAGAGCAGTTGAGCCTCCTCAGGCGCGGGGGCGGGGGCGGGGGCCTTCGGGTAGGACGCCAGGCTCAGCGTCTCTGCTGAGAGGAGCTCGGTCTCCATCTCCTTAGGACTCGCTGGGGTTTCGGCTTCAGGACAAAGTGGGGCTGCGTCCACGCTGACTAGGGAACTAGGTTTCCTGAGGACCCAGGTGATGCCTGAGGAAAAGGTGAAGAGACGGTGAGGAAAAGTGGGGAGAAGCTTCCTGTGGGCGACTGACCGTTGAGGGGGTCCGTCTTCGTGTGAGCGAGGGAGGGCTTGGCGTGGAAAGCTGGGTTTTTGGTCAGGTTTGTGTGCAGGGTAGCCAGCGTGAGTTATGGGGCGTCCAGTTTTCCCAGCACCATTTATCGTGGGGAGTGTCGTGCTCCTTGGTGTGTCCTTGGTCCCTGTGTCATAAATTCACCGACCCCGTCCGTGTGGGTTGAATTCTGGTCTCTCTGTCCTGTTCCTCTGGTCCCTGTGCCCGTTTTGAGCCAGTTCCACGCTGTTTTGGTGACTGTAGCTTCTCAGCAGAGTGTGACGTCAGGGAGGGAGATGCCTCCAGCCCGTTCTCTTTTTTCAGGGTTTCTTTGGCTATTTGGGGTCCTTTGTGGTTCCCCACAGATATTAGGAGGATTTGCTCTATTTGGGGGGAAAATACCATGGAAGTTTGGGAGGGATTGCATTCACTGTGTCCACTGCTTTGGGTAGCATGGATGTTTTAACAATATTAATTGTTCCATTCCATGAGAACAGGATATCTTTCCATTTATTGGTGTGTTTTGCAATGTCTTCATCAATGTCTTCAAGTTTTCAGTGTGCAGGTCTTTCACCTCCTTGATGGACTTTATTCCCAGGTATTTTGTTCTTTTTGATGCAGTTGTAAATAGGGTTGCTTTCTTTCTCTTCCTGATGGTTCATTATTAGTGTTTAGAAATGCAACTGGTTTCTGTGTATTGATTTTGCAACTTTACTGAATTTATTTATTAGTTCTAATCGTTTTTTTGTGGAATGAAGTGGAAAATTGGAATTCAAAAATCCCACTGTTTCTACCATATCCAGGTCGTCCACAACACGGAGGACAGCGGCTCCTAATATAACCTTCCCACAGTGCCTCTAAATGACATGTGGACTTTGGGTGAACTGGATCTGGGTAAGGCTTGGCTTCTATATGGAAGTTTGATGTTTTCTCTGCTTTTCTGGCATGCTGTTGACATACATGATGTTTTGAAAAGTAATTGACTTTCCAGTAATTTCAAACATACAACTTTACATACATAAAAACAAGTCTTGTACCTTGATTAAATACACTCCTAAATATTGATGTTGACATTATTACAAATGGAATTGTTCTCAGAAATTCTTTTTCAGATTATTTTTTGCCAGCGTATGCATATAAGATAGATTTTCATGAATTGATATTTTGTTCTATAACTTTGCTTATTAATTAGTTGATTAGCTCAAAGAATTTCTTTGCTGATTATAGGTAGTTTCATATATAAGATGATGTGACCTATGTTCTGTGAAGAGACACGGTTTTAATTTTTCCATTCACCCATGGATGCCTTTTATTTCTTTCCTCAAGATTCTGGGTAGAACTTCCAGTACACCATTGAGTAACGGTGATGAAGGCCAGCTTCCTGGCCCTGTTCCTGATTTCAGGAGTAAATCTTTCAGTCTTTATCGTGGAGCATGATGTTTGCTGTGGCTTTTTGTACTACTCTTTTCCCTATTGAACAAATTTCCTTTTATTCCTGCTTTCTTGAGTGTTTTTCATGAAATAACACTGGATTTTCATTGTAGATTTTTTGCATTAATTGATATGGTTATGTGTTTTTGCTTCACACCATTATTGTGGTTGAAAACCTTGCTTACTTTTAATATGTTGAGCAACCTGAAATTCCTGGTGTAGAGATACTCGCTTATGGCATTATCCATTTAAAGTTCTGTTGGTTTCATGTTGCTATTATTGTGTGATAGATTTTTACATTCATATTTATAAGTTGTACTGGGGTAGTTTTCTTGTTTTTTTCCTGTATTTTTAAAATCGTTTTTAAAATAGTGGTTTTATTTCATTTTTATTATTTATTTATTTTGGCCACATCCCATGGCTTGTGGGAACTTAGTTCCCCAGTCAGGGATCGAACCCGAGCCCTTGGCAGTGAAAGCACAGAGTCCTAACCACTGGGCCACCAGGGAATTCCCCAGTTTTCTTTTTCAAGATGTATTTGTATAATCTGATTAGACTTGGCTTGGTGTAAGTGGTTTGGAGGGTTAGCATTAGGGCTGGGGCTGGTGTGAGGGTTGGGGCTGTGTATGGTTTATGGTTGCTGTGATGGTTTAAGTTTTATGGTTAATGAGTTATTTATGGGTATGGTTAATGAATATATTTTATGCTTTGGTTATGGTTATGGTTTTGCTTATTGGTTAAGGTTTATGGTTTTGGTCTCAGGGTGTTAGGGTTCTGTGTTAGAGTGGGTGTTAGGGTATGGGTGAGAATTGGGGTACAGGTAGGATGCGGGTAGAGCATGGGTTAGGGTAAGGTACGGGTTTAGCGTACGGGTTAGGCTAAGGTTAGGTCAGGGCTTAGGGTCAGGATCAGAGTTTAGGATTAGGGTCCATGTCAGGATTAGCGTCAAGGTTGAGCGAGGCCGTTGTTTTCTGCTCCTCCAGTGCTGGATTCTCATTGATACATGAATGAAATGTCTGCTCTGGTCACCCACTGTTTCAAATTGAGCTCAGCCTTAGTCAAGGGTTCTTAGGGCCTCAGAGGTCATGCAGGGTTTCCCTCCACCCTCCCTCCTGGGAAGGGTGATGCAGGCCCCACTCTGTGTGGGCAGCCCCAGGTCCAGCATGGCCCTGACATGCAGGATACTAAGTAGGCGTGATGTAAGACTTGGTGCATCAGTCTGCCAGCCCCCAGGGGCTGCCTTTTTTTTTCTTAATTAATTAATTAATTAATTTTGGACTGTGTTGGGTCTGCATTGCTGCACGGAGGCTTTCTCTAGTTGCGGCGAGAGGGGGCTTCTCATTGCGGTGGCTTCTCTTGATGCAGAGCACAGGCTCTAAGCGTGTGGGCTTCAGCAGTTGGGGCTCACGGGTTCTAGAGCGCAGGCTCAGTAGTTGTGGTACACCGGCTTAGTTGCTCCACAGCATGTGGGATCTTCCCGGACCAGGGCTCAAACCCGTGTCCCCTGCATTGGCAGGTGGATTCTTAACCACTGCGCCACCAGGGAATTCTGGTGTTGCGTTCGTGAGGGCTGGTGGGGCCCTCTTGGGACTGGACGGATCCTTTGTTCCATCTGCACGGGTGTCCAAGCAGCTCTCAGAACAGCCCTTGGCCTCTGAGCATCCAGGCAGGCACCCACGTTCCTCCAGCTCAGGTTAGCCTTGGCCCCTCCAGCCCCCGTGGCCAATTACTGAGCTGATTGTGTCTTTACTCTTTAAAATTAAATCACTCTCTCCAGGTGGGCGAGAAGTTTACTTGTGAACTTCGTTAGGGTTAGGGGTTAGGGGTTAAGGGTTAGGGCTAGGGCTAGGGGTTAGGGTTATGCTTATGGTTGGGTTAGGGTTACGGGTTAGGGTTAGGGTTGAGGTTTAGGGTTAGGGTTAGTGTTGGGTTATGGTTAGGGTTAAGGTAGGGTTAGGGTTGGGTTAGGGTTAGGGTTAGGGTTTAGGGTTAGGATGTCCAGCCTTACGTCCCATTCAGCTGTGGGTGTAGATGTGGTCAGTCCAGTTGCATCACAGCCCCTGATTGAATTTTGTAAGAATTCCTCTCTCTCTCACTGTCTTTTTTTTTATAATTAATTTTTATAATGGGGTGTAGCTGATTTGCAATGTTGTGTTTCTTGGTGCTGTACATCCACCTGAGTCACTTACAGAGAGACATCAATAAATTCTTTTCTAGTTTCTAGTAGTCATATGTATGTTTTTTCTGTGAATAGAGTGTGCTGAGTCCAGTTCCTTGAACAATGAGTATGTCTTGGCGATTACATTATTGGCGTATGGAACGGTATCTGTGCCAATTTCAACCTCCTGGTTTATGCATCACCGCACCACACTTTTCTCCTTAAGCAGCCATAAGTGTGTTTTGTAAATGTGTGATGGTGTTCTGTTTGTAATTCAGTTCATGGTTGGCGATTTTTAGATTCCCTTTATAAGTGATATCTTATGATAAGTTTCTCTTGCTGTCTAACTTCTTTCACTCTCAATGACCATACATAAGTCCCCCTGAGTTGCTGCAACTGGCCTCATTTCATTGATTTCAGGGCTGAGGAATATTCCATTGTGCTTAAGTGCCAAATTTTCTTTCACCGTTTTTTCCTTCCAAGGACTCTTAAGTTGTACCCAAGTCGAGGCTGTTGTAAACATAGCAGCAGTAAACGGGGTGCCTGCGTCCTGTGGATTTTTGGTTTTTCCAACATATAGGCCCATGAGTGGAAGCGCCCTATGCTTCGTAGCTCTGTTTTTTAGGTGTTTCAGGAAACACAGCACACTTCTCCAGAGTGGCCGTTGGCAATTTACATTCCCCCTTCAGCATAACAAGGCTCCCTTTTCTCCTCTCCTTGTCCTGCATATCTGGTTTTTACCCTTTGTGAGGATGGTCCTTTTTTCTGACTCGAAGTGATACCTCTTTGTAGTGTTGATTTGCATTGCCCGCTTCTTTGTTTGGCCAAAAAGGGTGTATGCGTTTTTCCTGAATATATTCTGTTAGTTAAATTTGAGAGACAGCTTTTTTTTTTAAATTGATTAATTAATTAATTTATTTTTGGCTGCGTTGGGTCTTCGTTTCTGTGCGAAGGCTTTCTCTAGTTGTGGCAAGCGGGGGCCACTCTTCATCGCGGTGCGCGGGCCTCTCACTATCGCGGCCTCTCTTGTTGTGGAGCACAGGCTCCAGACGCGCAGGCTCAGTAGTTGTGGCTCACGGGCCTAGTTGCTCCGCGGCATCTGGGATCGTCCCAGACCAGGGCTCGAAGCCGTGTCCCCTGCATTAGCCGGCAGATTCTCAACCACTGCGCCACCAGGGAAGCCCCTTGAATAGTTTTGTATTTAAAGTTTGTCTGTGGGGACTTCCCTGGTGACGCAGTGGTTAAGAGTCCGCCTGCCAATGCAGGGGACACGGGCTCGAGCCCTGGTCCGGGAAGCTCCCACATGCCGCAGAGCAACCAAGCCTGCGCGGCACAACTACTGAAGCCTGCGCGCCTAGAGCCCGTGCTCGCCCACAAGAGAAGCCACCGCAATGAGAAGCCCGTGCACCGCAATGAAGAGTAGCCCTGCTCGACGCAACTAGAGAAAGCCCACATGCAGCAACGAAGACCCAATGCAGCCAAACATAAATTATAAACTAAAATAAAATTTGCCTCTGAATAACTTTGAGTGAATTTGGTATAAGTTGTAAAGTTTGCATCTACATTCACTTCATTCCAAATGGTTTCCAATTAATTTTTCCTTAACTACTTTTAGAAAAGTTTTGGGATAGAGACTCCATTTTAGTTTGAATTTCCAGTTTAATGGATTCAGCAGTCCTGTCAGTAGGGCACGCTGCCTCCAGTGACCTCTGAGGGAGGCGCGGCCTGCACTTCCTGCACTGACCACAGGGTGGCGCCGAGTTCGCCTCTCTGACCCACAGCGCATGCTCGTTCCCTGCGAACTCGATTGTGAGGTCAGCTGAGAGCAGTTGAGCCTCCTCAGGCGCGGGGGCGGGGGCGGGGGCCTTCGGGTAGGACGCCAGGCTCAGCGTCTCTGCTGAGAGGAGCTCGGTCTCCATCTCCTTAGGACTCGCTGGGGTTTCGGCTTCAGGACAAAGTGGGGCTGCGTCCACGCTGACTAGGGAACTAGGTTTCCTGAGGACCCAGGTGATGCCTGAGGAAAAGGTGAAGAGACGGTGAGGAAAAGTGGGGAGAAGCTTCCTGTGGGCGACTGACCGTTGAGGGGGTCCGTCTTCGTGTGAGCGAGGGAGGGCTTGGCGTGGAAAGCTGGGTTTTTGGTCAGGTTTGTGTGCAGGGTAGCCAGCGTGAGTTATGGGGCGTCCAGTTTTCCCAGCACCATTTATCGTGGGGAGTGTCGTGCTCCTTGGTGTGTCCTTGGTCCCTGTGTCATAAATTCACCGACCCCGTCCGTGTGGGTTGAATTCTGGTCTCTCTGTCCTGTTCCTCTGGTCCCTGTGCCCGTTTTGAGCCAGTTCCACGCTGTTTTGGTGACTGTAGCTTCTCAGCAGAGTGTGACGTCAGGGAGGGAGATGCCTCCAGCCCGTTCTCTTTTTTCAGGGTTTCTTTGGCTATTTGGGGTCCTTTGTGGTTCCCCACAGATATTAGGAGGATTTGCTCTATTTGGGGGGAAAATACCATGGAAGTTTGGGAGGGATTGCATTCACTGTGTCCACTGCTTTGGGTAGCATGGATGTTTTAACAATATTAATTGTTCCATTCCATGAGAACAGGATATCTTTCCATTTATTGGTGTGTTTTGCAATGTCTTCATCAATGTCTTCAAGTTTTCAGTGTGCAGGTCTTTCACCTCCTTGGTTGACTTTATTCCCAGGTATTTTGTTCTTTTTGATGCAGTTGTAAATAGGGTTGCTTTCTTTCTCTTCCTGATGGTTCATTATTAGTGTTTAGAAATGCAACTGGTTTCTGTGTATTGATTTTGCAACTTTACTGAATTTATTTATTAGTTCTAATCGTTTTTTTGTGGAATGAAGTGGAAAATTGGAATTCAAAAATCCCACTGTTTCTACCATATCCAGGTCGTCCACAACACGGAGGACAGCGGCTCCTAATATAACCTTCCCACAGTGCCTCTAAATGACATGTGGACTTTGGGTGAACTGGATCTGGGTAAGGCTTGGCTTCTATATGGAAGTTTGATGTTTTCTCTGCTTTTCTGGCATGCTGTTGACATACATGATGTTTTGAAAAGTAATTGACTTTCCAGTAATTTCAAACATACAACTTTACATACATAAAAACAAGTCTTGTACCTTGATTAAATATACTCCTAAATATTGATGTTGACATTATTACAAATGGAATTGTTCTCAGAAATTCTTTTTCAGATTATTTTTTGCCAGCGTATGCATATAAGATAGATTTTCATGAATTGATATTTTGTTCTATAACTTTGCTTATTAATTAGTTGATTAGCTCAAAGAATTTCTTTGCTGATTATAGGTAGTTTCATATATAAGATGATGTGACCTATGTTCTGTGAAGAGACACGGTTTTAATTTTTCCATTCACCCATGGATGCCTTTTATTTCTTTCCTCAAGATTCTGGGTAGAACTTCCAGTACACCATTGAGTAACGGTGATGAAGGCCAGCTTCCTGGCCCTGTTCCTGATTTCAGGAGTAAATCTTTCAGTCTTTATCGTGGAGCATGATGTTTGCTGTGGCTTTTTGTACTACTCTTTTCCCTATTGAACAAATTTCCTTTTATTCCTGCTTTCTTGAGTGTTTTTCATGAAATAACACTGGATTTTCATTGTAGATTTTTTGCATTAATTGATATGGTTATGTGTTTTTGCTTCACACCATTATTGTGGTTGAAAACCTTGCTTACTTTTAATATGTTGAGCAACCTGAAATTCCTGGTGTAGAGATACTCGCTTATGGCATTATCCATTTAAAGTTCTGTTGGTTTCATGTTGCTATTATTGTGTGATAGATTTTTACATTCATATTTATAAGTTGTACTGGGGTAGTTTTCTTGTTTTTTTCCTG
Source organism: Balaenoptera physalus (assembly GCF_965194825.1). Lineage (NCBI taxonomy): Eukaryota > Metazoa > Chordata > Mammalia > Artiodactyla > Balaenopteridae > Balaenoptera > Balaenoptera physalus. The sequence continues at coordinate 111,599 of NW_028125025.1, forward strand.
TATTTTTAAAATCGTTTTTAAAATAGTGGTTTTATTTCATTTTTATTATTTATTTATTTTGGCCACATCCCATGGCTTGTGGGAACTTAGTTCCCCAGTCAGGGATCGAACCCGAGCCCTTGGCAGTGAAAGCACAGAGTCCTAACCACTGGGCCACCAGGGAATTCCCCAGTTTTCTTTTTCAAGATGTATTTGTATAATCTGATTAGACTTGGCTTGGTGTAAGTGGTTTGGAGGGTTAGCATTAGGGCTGGGGCTGGTGTGAGGGTTGGGGCTGTGTATGGTTTATGGTTGCTGTGATGGTTTAAGTTTTATGGTTAATGAGTTATTTATGGGTATGGTTAATGAATATATTTTATGCTTTGGTTATGGTTATGGTTTTGCTTATTGGTTAAGGTTTATGGTTTTGGTCTCAGGGTGTTAGGGTTCTGTGTTAGAGTGGGTGTTAGGGTATGGGTGAGAATTGGGGTACAGGTAGGATGCGGGTAGAGCATGGGTTAGGGTAAGGTACAGGTTTAGCGTACGGGTTAGGCTAAGGTTAGGTCAGGGCTTAGGGTCAGGATCAGAATTTAGGATTAGGGTCCATGTCAGGATTAGCGTCAAGGTTGAGCGAGGCCGTTGTTTTCTGCTCCTCCAGTGCTGGATTCTCATTGATACATGAATGAAATGTCTGCTCTGGTCACCCACTGTTTCAAATTGAGCTCAGCCTTAGTCAAGGGTTCTTAGGGCCTCAGAGGTCATGCAGGGTTTCCCTCCACCCTCCCTCCTGGGAAGGGTGATGCAGGCCCCACTCTGTGTGGGCAGCCCCAGGTCCAGCATGGCCCTGACATGCAGGATACTAAGTAGGCGTGATGTAAGACTTGGTGCATCAGTCTGCCAGCCCCCAGGGGCTGCCTTTTTTTTTCTTAATTAATTAATTAATTAATTTTGGGCTGTGTTGGGTCTGCATTGCTGCACGGAGGCTTTCTCTAGTTGCGGCGAGAGGGGGCTTCTCATTGCGGTGGCTTCTCTTGATGCAGAGCACAGGCTCTAAGCGTGTGGGCTTCAGCAGTTGGGGCTCGCGGGTTCTAGAGCGCAGGCTCAGTAGTTGTGGTACACCGGCTTAGTTGCTCCACAGCATGTGGGATCTTCCCGGACCAGGGCTCAAACCCGTGTCCCCTGCATTGGCAGGTGGATTCTTAACCACTGCGCCACCAGGGAATTCTGGTGTTGCGTTCGTGAGGGCTGGTGGGGCCCTCTTGGGACTGGACGGATCCTTTGTTCCATCTGCACGGGTGTCCAAGCAGCTCTCAGAACAGCCCTTGGCCTCTGAGCATCCAGGCAGGCACCCACGTTCCTCCAGCTCAGATTAGCCTTGGACCCTCAAGCCCCCGTGGCCAATTACTGAGCTGATTGTGTCTTTACTCTTTAAAATTAAATCACTCTCTCCAGGTGGGCGAGAAGTTTACTTGTGAACTTGGTTAGGGTTAGGGGTTAAGGGTTAGGGGTTAGGGTCAGGGTTAGGGCTAGGGCTAGGGGTTAGGGTTAGGCTTAGGGTTGGGTTAGGGTTAGGGGTTAGGGTTAGGATTGAGGTTTAGTGTTAGGGTTAGTGTTGGGTTAGGGTTAGGGTTAAGGTAGGGTTAGGGTTGGGTTAGGGTTAGGGTTAGGGTTAGGGTTTAGGGTTAGGGTGTCCAGCCTTACGTCCCATTCAGCTGTGAGTGTAGATGTGGTCAGTCCAGTTGCATCACAGCCCCTGATTGAATTTTGTAAGAATTCCTCTCTCTCTCACTGTCTTTTTTTTTATAATTAATTTTTATAATGGGGTGTAGCTGATTTGCAATGTTGTGTTTCTTGGTGCTGTACATCCACCTGAGTCACTTACAGAGAGACATCAATAAATTCTTATCTAGTTTCTAGTAGTCAGATGTATGTTTTTTCTGTGAATAGAGTGTGCTGAGCCCAGTTCCTTGAACAACGAGTATGTCTTGGCGATTACATTATTGGCGTATGGAACGGTATCTGTGCCAATATCAACCTCCTGGTTTATGCATCACCGCCACACACTTTTCTCCTTAAGCAGCCATAAGTGTGTTTTGTAAATGTGTGATGGTGTTCTGTTTGTAATTCAGTTCATGGTTGGCGATTTTTAGATTCCCTTTATAAGTGATATCTTATGATAAGTTTCTCTTGCTGTCTAACTTCTTTCACTCTCAATGACCATACATAAGTCCCCCTGAGTTGCTGCAACTGGCCTCATTTCATTGATTTCAGGGCTGAGTAATATTCCGTTGTGCTTAAGTGCCAAATTTTCTTTCACCGTTTTTTCCTTCCAAGGACTCTTAAGTTGTACCCAAGTCGAGGCTGTTGTAAACATAGCAGCAGTAAACGGGGTGCCTGCGTCCTGTGGATTTTTGGTGTTTCCAACATATAGGCCCATGAGTGGAAGTGCCCTATGCTTTGTAGCTCTGTTTTTTAGATGTTTCAGGAAACACAGCACACTTCTCCAGAGTGGCCGTTGGCAATTTACATTCCCCCCTTCAGCATAACAAGGCTCCCTTTTCTCCTCTCCTTGTCCTGCATATCTGATTTTTACCCTTTGTGAGGATGGTCCTTTTTTCTGATTCGAAGTGATACCTCTTTGTAGTTTTGATTTGCATTGCCCGCTTCTTTGGTTGGCCAAAAAGGGCGTATGCGTTTTTCCTGAATATATTCTGGAAGTTAAATTTAAGAGAGAGCTTTTTTTTTTAAATTGATTAATTAATTAATTTATTTTTGTCTGCGTTGGGTCTTCGTTTCTGTGCGAAGGCTTTCTCTAGTTGTGGCAAGCGGGGGCCACTCATCATCGCGGTGCACGGGCCTCTCACTATCGTGGCCTCTCTTGTTGCGGAGCACAGGCTCCAGACGCGCAGGCTCAGTAGTTGTGGCTCACGGGCCTAGTTGCTCCGCGGCATGTGGGATCTTCCCAGACCAGGGCTCGAAGCCGTGTCCCCTGCATTAGCCGGCAGATTCTCAAGCACTGCGCCACCAGGGAAGCCCCTTGAATAGTTTTGTATTTAAAGTTTGTCTGTGGGGACTTCCCTGGTGACGCAGTGGTAAAGAGTCCGCCTGCCAATGCAGGGGACACGGGCTCGAGCCCTGGTCCGGGAAGCTCCCACATGCCGCAGAGCAACCAAGCCTGCGCGGCACAACTAATGAAGCCTGCGCGCCTAGAGCCCGTTCTCGCCCACAAGAGAAGCCACCGCAATGCGAAGCCCGTGCACCGCAACGAAGAGAAGCCCCGCTCGATGCAACTAGAGAAAGCCCACATGCAGCAACAAAGACCCAACGCAGCCAAACATAAATTAGAAACTAAAATAAAATTTGCCTCTGAATAACTTTGAGTGAATTTGGTATAAGTTGTAAAGTTTGCATCTACATTCACTTCCTTCCAAATGGTTTCCAATTAATTGTTCCTTAACTACTTTTAGAAAAGTTTTGGGATAGAGACTCCATTTTAGTTTGAATTTCTAGTTTAATGGATTCAGCAGTCCTGTCAGTAGGGCACGCTGCCTCCAGTGACCTGTGAGGGAGGCGCGGCCTGCACTTCCTGCATTGACCACAGGGTGGCGCCGAGTTCGCCTCTCTGACCCACAGCGCATGCTCGTTCCCTGCGAACTCGATTGTGAGGTCAGCTGAGATCAGTTGAGCCTCCTCAGGCGCGGGGGCGGGGGCGGAGGCCTTCCGGTAGGACGCAGGGCTCAGCGTCTCTGCTGAGAGTAGCTCGGTCTCCGTCTCCTTAGGACTCGCTGGGGTTTTGGCTTCAGGACAAAGTGGGGCTGTGTCCACGCTGACTAGGGAACTAGGTTTCCTGAGGACCCAGGTGATGCCTGAGGAAAAGGTGAAGAGAGGGTGAGGAAAAGTGGGGAGAAGCTTCCTGTGGGCGACTGACCGTTGAAGGGGTCCGTCTTTGTGTGAGCGAGGGAGGGCTTGCTGTGGAATGCTGGGTTTTTGGTCAGGTTTGTGTGCAGGGTAGCCAGCGTGAGTTATGGGGCGTCCAGTTTACCCAGCACCATTTATCGTGGGTAGTGTCGTGCTCCTTGGTGTGTCCTTGGTCCCTGTGTCATAAATTCACCGACACCGTCCGTGTGGGTTGCATTCTGGTCTCTCTGTCCTGTTCCTCTGGTCCCTGTGCCCGTTTTGAGCCAGTTCCACGCTCTTTTGGTGACTGTAGCTTCTCAGCAGAGTGTGACGTCAGGGAGGGAGATGCCTCCAGCCCGTTCTCTTTTTTCAGGGTTTCTTTGGCTATTTGGGGTCCTTTGTGGTTCCCCACAGATATTAGGAGGATTTGCTCTATTTGGGGGGAAAATACCATGGAAGTTTGGGAGGGATTGCATTCACTGTGTCCACTGCTTTGGGTAGCATGGATGTTTTAACAATATTAATTGTTCCATTCCATGAGAACAGGATATCTTTCCATTTATTGGTGTGTTTTGCAATGTCTTCATCAATGTCTTAAAGTTTTCAGTGTGCATGTCTTTCACCTCCTTGGTTGACTTTATTCCCAGGTATTTTGTTCTTTTTGATGCAGTTGTAAATAGGGTTGCTTTCTTTCTCTTCCTGATGGTTCATTATTAGTGTTTAGAAATGCAACTGGTTTCTGTGTATTGATTTTGCAACTTTACTGAATTTATTTATTAGTTCTAATCGTTTTTTTGTGGAATGAAGTGGAAAATTGGAATTCAAAAATCCCACTGTTTCTACCATATCCAGGTCGTCCACAACACGGAGGACAGCGGCTCCTAATATAACCTTCCCACAGTGCCTCTAAATGACATGTGGACTTTGGGTGAACTGGATCTGGGTAAGGCTTGGCTTCTATATGGAAGTTTGATGTTTTCTCTGCTTTTCTGGCATGCTGTTGACATACATGATGTTTTGAAAAGTAATTGACTTTCCAGTAATTTCAAACATACAACTTTACATACATAAAAACAAGTCTTGTACCTTGATTAAATATACTCCTAAATATTGATGTTGACATTATTACAAATGGAATTGTTCTCAGAAATTCTTTTTCAGATTATTTTTTGCCAGCGTATGCATATAAGATAGATTTTCATGAATTGATATTTTGTTCTATAACTTTGCTTATTAATTAGTTGATTAGCTCAAAGAATTTCTTTGCTGATTATAGGTAGTTTCATATATAAGATGATGTGACCTATGTTCTGTGAAGAGACACGGTTTTAATTTTTCCATTCACCCATGGATGCCTTTTATTTCTTTCCTCAAGATTCTGGGTAGAACTTCCAGTACACCATTGAGTAACGGTGATGAAGGCCAGCTTCCTGGCCCTGTTCCTGATTTCAGGAGTAAATCTTTCAGTCTTTATCGTGGAGCATGATGTTTGCTGTGGCTTTTTGTACTACTCTTTTCCCTATTGAACAAATTTCCTTTTATTCCTGCTTTCTTGAGTGTTTTTCATGAAATAACACTGGATTTTCATTGTAGATTTTTTGCATTAATTGATATGGTTATGTGTTTTTGCTTCACACCATTATTGTGGTTGAAAACCTTGCTTACTTTTAATATGTTGAGCAACCTGAAATTCCTGGTGTAGAGATACTCGCTTATGGCATTATCCATTTAAAGTTCTGTTGGTTTCATGTTGCTATTATTGTGTGATAGATTTTTACATTCATATTTATAAGTTGTACTGGGGTAGTTTTCTTGTTTTTTTCCTGTATTTTTAAAATCGTTTTTAAAATAGTGGTTTTATTTCATTTTTATTATTTATTTATTTTGGCCACGTCCCATGGCTTGTGGGAACTTAGTTCCCCAGTCAGGGATCGAACCCGAGCCCTTGGCAGTGAAAGCACAGAGTCCTAACCACTGGGCCACCAGGGAATTCCCCAGTTTTCTTTTTCAAGATGTATTTGTATAATCTGATTAGACTTGGCTTGGTGTAAGTGGTTTGGAGGGTTAGCATTAGGGCTGGGGCTGGTGTGAGGGTTGGGGCTGTGTATGGTTTATGGTTGCTGTGATGGTTTAAGTTTATGGTTAATGAGTTATTTATGGGTATGGTTAATGAATATATTTTATGCTTTGGTTATGGTTATGGTTTTGCTTATTGGTTAAGGTTTATGGTTTTGGTCTCAGGGTGTTAGGGTTCTGTGTTAGAGTGGGTGTTAGGGTATGGGTGAGAATTGGGGTACAGGTAGGATGCGGGTAGAGCATGGGTTAGGGTAAGGTACAGGTTTAGCGTACGGGTTAGGCTAAGGTTAGGTCAGGGCTTAGGGTCAGGATCAGAGTTTAGGATTAGGGTCCATGTCAGGATTAGCGTCAAGGTTGAGCGAGGCCGTTGTTTTCTGCTCCTCCAGTGCTGGATTCTCATTGATACATGAATGAAATGTCTGCTCTGGTCACCCACTGTTTCAAATTGAGCTCAGCCTTAGTCAAGGGTTCTTAGGGCCTCAGAGGTCATGCAGGGTTTCCCTCCACCCTCCCTCCTGGGAAGGGTGATGCAGGCCCCACTCTGTGTGGGCAGCCCCAGGTCCAGCATGGCCCTGACATGCAGGATACTAAGTAGGCGTGATGTAAGACTTGGTGCATCAGTCTGCCAGCCCCCAGGGGCTGCCTTTTTTTTTCTTAATTAATTAATTAATTAATTTTGGGCTGTGTTGGGTCTGCATTGCTGCACGGAGGCTTTCTCTAGTTGCGGCGAGAGGGGGCTTCTCATTGCGGTGGCTTCTCTTGATGCAGAGCACAGGCTCTAAGCGTGTGGGCTTCAGCAGTTGGGGCTCGCGGGTTCTAGAGCGCAGGCTCAGTAGTTGTGGTACACCGGCTTAGTTGCTCCACAGCATGTGGGATCTTCCCGGACCAGGGCTCAAACCCGTGTCCCCTGCATTGGCAGGTGGATTCTTAACCACTGCGCCACCAGGGAATTCTGGTGTTGCGTTCGTGAGGGCTGGTGGGGCCCTCTTGGGACTGGACGGATCCTTTGTTCCATCTGCACGGGTGTCCAAGCAGCTCTCAGAACAGCCCTTGGCCTCTGAGCATCCAGGCAGGCACCCACGTTCCTCCAGCTCAGGTTAGCCTTGGCCCCTCCAGCCCCCGTGGCCAATTACTGAGCTGATTGTGTCTTTACTCTTTAAAATTAAATCACTCTCTCCAGGTGGGCGAGAAGTTTACTTGTGAACTTCGTTAGGGTTAGGGGTTAGGGGTTAAGGGTTAGGGCTAGGGCTAGGGGTTAGGGTTATGCTTATGGTTGGGTTAGGGTTACGGGTTAGGGTTAGGGTTGAGGTTTAGGGTTAGGGTTAGTGTTGGGTTATGGTTAGGGTTAAGGTAGGGTTAGGGTTGGGTTAGGGTTAGGGTTAGGGTTTAGGGTTAGGGTGTCCAGCCTTACGTCCCATTCAGCTGTGGGTGTAGATGTGGTCAGTCCAGTTGCATCACAGCCCCTGATTGAATTTTGTAAGAATTCCTCTCTCTTTCACTGTCTTTTTTTTTATAATTAATTTTTATAATGGGGTGTAGCTGATTTGCAATGTTGTGTTTCTTGGTGCTGTACATCCACCTGAGTCACTTACAGAGAGACATCAATAAATTGTTTTCTAGTTTCTAGTAGTCATATGTATGTTTTTTCTGTGAATAGAGTGTGCTGAGTCCAGTTCCTTGAACAATGAGTATGTCTTGGCGATTACATTATTGGCGTATGGAACGGTATCTGTGCCAATTTCAGCCTCCTGGTTTATGCATCACCGCACCACACTTTTCTCCTTAAGCAGCCATAAGTGTGTTTTGTAAATGTGTGATGGTGTTCTGTTTGTAATTCAGTTCATGGTTGGCGATTTTTAGATTCCCTTTATAAGTGATATCTTATGATAAGTTTCTCTTGCTGTCTAACTTCTTTCACTCTCAATGACCATACATAAGTCCCCCTGAGTTGCTGCAACTGGCCTCATTTCATTGATTTCAGGGCTGAGGAATATTCCATTGTGCTTAAGTGCCAAATTTTCTTTCACCGTTTTTTCCTTCCAAGGACTCTTAAGTTGTACCCAAGTCGAGGCTGTTGTAAACATAGCAGCAGTAAACGGGGTGCCTGCGTCCTGTGGATTTTTGGTTTTTCCAACATATAGGCCCATGAGTGGAAGCGCCCTATGCTTCGTAGCTCTGTTTTTTAGGTGTTTCAGGAAACACAGCACACTTCTCCAGAGTGGCCGTTGGCAATTTACATTCCCCCTTCAGCATAACAAGGCTCCCTTTTCTCCTCTCCTTGTCCTGCATATCTGGTTTTTACCCTTTGTGAGGATGGTCCTTTTTTCTGACTCGAAGTGATACCTCTTTGTAGTGTTGATTTGCATTGCCCGCTTCTTTGTTTGGCCAAAAAGGGTGTATGCGTTTTTCCTGAATATATTCTGTTAGTTAAATTTGAGAGACAGCTTTTTTTTTTAAATTGATTAATTAATTAATTTATTTTTGGCTGCGTTGGGTCTTCGTTTCTGTGCGAAGGCTTTCTCTAGTTGTGGCAAGCGGGGGCCACTCTTCATCGCGGTGCGCGGGCCTCTCACTATCGCGGCCTCTCTTGTTGTGGAGCACAGGCTCCAGACGCGCAGGCTCAGTAGTTGTGGCTCACGGGCCTAGTTGCTCCGCGGCATCTGGGATCGTCCCAGACCAGGGCTCGAAGCCGTGTCCCCTGCATTAGCCGGCAGATTCTCAACCACTGCGCCACCAGGGAAGCCCCTTGAATAGTTTTGTATTTAAAGTTTGTCTGTGGGGACTTCCCTGGTGACGCAGTGGTTAAGAGTCCGCCTGCCAATGCAGGGGACACGGGCTCGAGCCCTGGTCCGGGAAGCTCCCACATGCCGCAGAGCAACCAAGCCTGCGCGGCACAACTACTGAAGCCTGCGCGCCTAGAGCCCGTGCTCGCCCACAAGAGAAGCCACCGCAATGAGAAGCCCGTGCACCGCAATGAAGAGTAGCCCTGCTCGACGCAACTAGAGAAAGCCCACATGCAGCAACGAAGACCCAATGCAGCCAAACATAAATTATAAACTAAAATAAAATTTGCCTCTGAATAACTTTGAGTGAATTTGGTATAAGTTGTAAAGTTTGCATCTACATTCACTTCATTCCAAATGGTTTCCAATTAATTTTTCCTTAACTACTTTTAGAAAAGTTTTGGGATAGAGACTCCATTTTAGTTTGAATTTCCAGTTTAATGGATTCAGCAGTCCTGTCAGTAGGGCACGCTGCCTCCAGTGACCTGTGAGGGAGGCGCGGCCTGCACTTCCTGCACTGACCACAGGGTGGCGCCGAGTTCGCCTCTCTGACCCACAGCGCATGCTCGTTCCCTGCGAACTCGATTGTGAGGTCAGCTGAGAGCAGTTGAGCCTCCTCAGGCGCGGGGGCGGGGGCGGGGGCGGGGGCCTTCGGGTAGGACGCCAGGCTCAGCGTCTCTGCTGAGAGGAGCTCGGTCTCCATCTCCTTAGGACTCGCTGGGGTTTCGGCTTCAGGACAAAGTGGGGCTGCGTCCACGCTGACTAGGGAACTAGGTTTCCTGAGGACCCAGGTGATGCCTGAGGAAAAGGTGAAGAGACGGTGAGGAAAAGTGGGGAGAAGCTTCCTGTGGGCGACTGACCGTTGAGGGGGTCCGTCTTCGTGTGAGCGAGGGAGGGCTTGGCGTGGAAAGCTGGGTTTTTGGTCAGGTTTGTGTGCAGGGTAGCCAGCGTGAGTTATGGGGCGTCCAGTTTTCCCAGCACCATTTATCGTTGGGAGTGTCGTGCTCCTTGGTGTGTCCTTGGTCCCTGTGTCATAAATTCACCGACCCCGTCCGTGTGGGTTGAATTCTGGTCTCTCTGTCCTGTTCCTCTGGTCCCTGTGCCCGTTTTGAGCCAGTTCCACGCTGTTTTGGTGACTGTAGCTTCTCAGCAGAGTGTGACGTCAGGGAGGGAGATGCCTCCAGCCCGTTCTCTTTTTTCAGGGTTTCTTTGGCTATTTGGGGTCCTTTGTGGTTCCCCACAGATATTAGGAGGATTTGCTCTATTTGGGGGGAAAATACCATGGAAGTTTGGGAGGGATTGCATTCACTGTGTCCACTGCTTTGGGTAGCATGGATGTTTTAACAATATTAATTGTTCCATTCCATGAGAACAGGATATCTTTCCATTTATTGGTGTGTTTTGCAATGTCTTCATCAATGTCTTCAAGTTTTCAGTGTGCAGGTCTTTCACCTCCTTGGTTGACTTTATTCCCAGGTATTTTGTTCTTTTTGATGCAGTTGTAAATAGGGTTGCTTTCTTTCTCTTCCTGATGGTTCATTATTAGTGTTTAGAAATGCAACTGGTTTCTGTGTATTGATTTTGCAACTTTACTGAATTTATTTATTAGTTCTAATCGTTTTTTTGTGGAATGAAGTGGAAAATTGGAATTCAAAAATCCCACTGTTTCTACCATATCCAGGTCGTCCACAACACGGAGGACAGCGGCTCCTAATATAACCTTCCCACAGTGCCTCTAAATGACATGTGGACTTTGGGTGAACTGGATCTGGGTAAGGCTTGGCTTCTATATGGAAGTTTGATGTTTTCTCTGCTTTTCTGGCATGCTGTTGACATACATGATGTTTTGAAAAGTAATTGACTTTCCAGTAATTTCAAACATACAACTTTACATACATAAAAACAAGTCTTGTACCTTGATTAAATATACTCCTAAATATTGATGTTGACATTATTACAAATGGAATTGTTCTCAGAAATTCTTTTTCAGATTATTTTTTGCCAGCGTATGCATATAAGATAGATTTTCATGAATTGATATTTTGTTCTATAACTTTGCTTATTAATTAGTTGATTAGCTCAAAGAATTTCTTTGCTGATTATAGGTAGTTTCATATATAAGATGATGTGACCTATGTTCTGTGAAGAGACACGGTTTTAATTTTTCCATTCACCCATGGATGCCTTTTATTTCTTTCCTCAAGATTCTGGGTAGAACTTCCAGTACACCATTGAGTAACGGTGATGAAGGCCAGCTTCCTGGCCCTGTTCCTGATTTCAGGAGTAAATCTTTCAGTCTTTATCGTGGAGCATGATGTTTGCTGTGGCTTTTTGTACTACTCTTTTCCCTATTGAACAAATTTCCTTTTATTCCTGCTTTCTTGAGTGTTTTTCATGAAATAACACTGGATTTTCATTGTAGATTTTTTGCATTAATTGATATGGTTATGTGTTTTTGCTTCACACCATTATTGTGGTTGAAAACCTTGCTTACTTTTAATATGTTGAGCAACCTGAAATTCCTGGTGTAGAGATACTCGCTTATGGCATTATCCATTTAAAGTTCTGTTGGTTTCATGTTGCTATTATTGTGTGATAGATTTTTACATTCATATTTATAAGTTGTACTGGGGTAGTTTTCTTGTTTTTTTCCTGTATTTTTAAAATCGTTTTTAAAATAGTGGTTTTATTTCATTTTTATTATTTATTTATTTTGGCCACATCCCATGGCTTGTGGGAACTTAGTTCCCCAGTCAGGGATCGAACCCGAGCCCTTGGCAGTGAAAGCACAGAGTCCTAACCACTGGGCCACCAGGGAATTCCCCAGTTTTCTTTTTCAAGATGTATTTGTATAATCTGATTAGACTTGGCTTGGTGTAAGTGGTTTGGAGGGTTAGCATTAGGGCTGGGGCTGGTGTGAGGGTTGGGGCTGTGTATGGTTTATGGTTGCTGTGATGGTTTAAGTTTTATGGTTAATGAGTTATTTATGGGTATGGTTAATGAATATATTTTATGCTTTGGTTATGGTTATGGTTTTGCTTATTGGTTAAGGTTTATGGTTTTGGTCTCAGGGTGTTAGGGTTCTGTGTTAGAGTGGGTGTTAGGGTATGGGTGAGAATTGGGGTACAGGTAGGATGCGGGTAGAGCATGGGTTAGGGTAAGGTACAGGTTTAGCGTACGGGTTAGGCTAAGGTTAGGTCAGGGCTTAGGGTCAGGATCAGAATTTAGGATTAGGGTCCATGTCAGGATTAGCGTCAAGGTTGAGCGAGGCCGTTGTTTTCTGCTCCTCCAGTGCTGGATTCTCATTGATACATGAATGAAATGTCTGCTCTGGTCACCCACTGTTTCAAATTGAGCTCAGCCTTAGTCAAGGGTTCTTAGGGCCTCAGAGGTCATGCAGGGTTTCCCTCCACCCTCCCTCCTGGGAAGGGTGATGCAGGCCCCACTCTGTGTGGGCAGCCCCAGGTCCAGCATGGCCCTGACATGCAGGATACTAAGTAGGCGTGATGTAAGACTTGGTGCATCAGTCTGCCAGCCCCCAGGGGCTGCCTTTTTTTTTCTTAATTAATTAATTAATTAATTTTGGGCTGTGTTGGGTCTGCATTGCTGCACGGAGGCTTTCTCTAGTTGCGGCGAGAGGGGGCTTCTCATTGCGGTGGCTTCTCTTGATGCAGAGCACAGGCTCTAAGCGTGTGGGCTTCAGCAGTTGGGGCTCGCGGGTTCTAGAGCGCAGGCTCAGTAGTTGTGGTACACCGGCTTAGTTGCTCCACAGCATGTGGGATCTTCCCGGACCAGGGCTCAAACCCGTGTCCCCTGCATTGGCAGGTGGATTCTTAACCACTGCGCCACCAGGGAATTCTGGTGTTGCGTTCGTGAGGGCTGGTGGGGCCCTCTTGGGACTGGACGGATCCTTTGTTCCATCTGCACGGGTGTCCAAGCAGCTCTCAGAACAGCCCTTGGCCTCTGAGCATCCAGGCAGGCACCCACGTTCCTCCAGCTCAGATTAGCCTTGGACCCTCAAGCCCCCGTGGCCAATTACTGAGCTGATTGTGTCTTTACTCTTTAAAATTAAATCACTCTCTCCAGGTGGGCGAGAAGTTTACTTGTGAACTTGGTTAGGGTTAGGGGTTAAGGGTTAGGGGTTAGGGTCAGGGTTAGGGCTAGGGCTAGGGGTTAGGGTTAGGCTTAGGGTTGGGTTAGGGTTAGGGGTTAGGGTTAGGATTGAGGTTTAGTGTTAGGGTTAGTGTTGGGTTAGGGTTAGGGTTAAGGTAGGGTTAGGGTTGGGTTAGGGTTAGGGTTAGGGTTAGGGTTTAGGGTTAGGGTGTCCAGCCTTACGTCCCATTCAGCTGTGAGTGTAGATGTGGTCAGTCCAGTTGCATCACAGCCCCTGATTGAATTTTGTAAGAATTCCTCTCTCTCTCACTGTCTTTTTTTTTATAATTAATTTTTATAATGGGGTGTAGCTGATTTGCAATGTTGTGTTTCTTGGTGCTGTACATCCACCTGAGTCACTTACAGAGAGACATCAATAAATTCTTATCTAGTTTCTAGTAGTCAGATGTATGTTTTTTCTGTGAATAGAGTGTGCTGAGCCCAGTTCCTTGAACAACGAGTATGTCTTGGCGATTACATTATTGGCGTATGGAACGGTATCTGTGCCAATATCAACCTCCTGGTTTATGCATCACCGCCACACACTTTTCTCCTTAAGCAGCCATAAGTGTGTTTTGTAAATGTGTGATGGTGTTCTGTTTGTAATTCAGTTCATGGTTGGCGATTTTTAGATTCCCTTTATAAGTGATATCTTATGATAAGTTTCTCTTGCTGTCTAACTTCTTTCACTCTCAATGACCATACATAAGTCCCCCTGAGTTGCTGCAACTGGCCTCATTTCATTGATTTCAGGGCTGAGTAATATTCCGTTGTGCTTAAGTGCCAAATTTTCTTTCACCGTTTTTTCCTTCCAAGGACTCTTAAGTTGTACCCAAGTCGAGGCTGTTGTAAACATAGCAGCAGTAAACGGGGTGCCTGCGTCCTGTGGATTTTTGGTGTTTCCAACATATAGGCCCATGAGTGGAAGTGCCCTATGCTTTGTAGCTCTGTTTTTTAGATGTTTCAGGAAACACAGCACACTTCTCCAGAGTGGCCGTTGGCAATTTACATTCCCCCCTTCAGCATAACAAGGCTCCCTTTTCTCCTCTCCTTGTCCTGCATATCTGATTTTTACCCTTTGTGAGGATGGTCCTTTTTTCTGATTCGAAGTGATACCTCTTTGTAGTTTTGATTTGCATTGCCCGCTTCTTTGGTTGGCCAAAAAGGGCGTATGCGTTTTTCCTGAATATATTCTGGAAGTTAAATTTAAGAGAGAGCTTTTTTTTTTAAATTGATTAATTAATTAATTTATTTTTGTCTGCGTTGGGTCTTCGTTTCTGTGCGAAGGCTTTCTCTAGTTGTGGCAAGCGGGGGCCACTCATCATCGCGGTGCACGGGCCTCTCACTATCGTGGCCTCTCTTGTTGCGGAGCACAGGCTCCAGACGCGCAGGCTCAGTAGTTGTGGCTCACGGGCCTAGTTGCTCCGCGGCATGTGGGATCTTCCCAGACCAGGGCTCGAAGCCGTGTCCCCTGCATTAGCCGGCAGATTCTCAAGCACTGCGCCACCAGGGAAG